>NW_020799101.1:40932895-41098298 GCF_003259725.1 Athene cunicularia | reverse complement strand
AAGGTTCTGCACAGCTACTGAGGATCATTTGCATGACATTCACAACAGGACTGTGCATGCCAGGTAAAACTGATGATTTCTGAGCTCAGCACTCAGTACTTTGGAGAAAGTAACTACATTCCAATTATTTTCATTTCAGACAGAAGTTCTCAGCCCGGCGGTAGCAAACAGACCCTACGGAGTGCAGATCAATGTTTCTTTTCTTTATAGATTTGGATGATAGAGCCTCGATATGGAAAAGGCTTTGGTGACACAAGGTAGTCTTTTGTTCTTGATTATCTAAGAGAGAATAATATTAAATGCTAAAATAATCTAGGCAAGTACTTTCTTCCATCCCTCTTGCTGGATGCAGCATAAACGCTGTTTTTTCTCACTCAAAGATCAAGCAAAGCTGAAAAGCAGAGAGGATCACTTAAATCAGTGCTATGTATAATATATAATCAGAGCTTCAACCCTGCCTTTGGAGCACACACACATGTGCTCACACACATAAAACACATGCAAATGTGACCCTTGACAGTACTGGTAAATACTGCTAGAATCTCTAGAGGAGACTCAACTTTCATTTAAATCCCACCTGACTGACTCCCTGATCACACTCACCAGTTTTGGTGAGGATGCTGCTCTCTTCTCTGACTGCATTTGGTTATTCCAAACCTGACTGTATTGCAACATACCATGAAAGCAGTTCCTGAGTTGCAAGGAGCCCACTGCCAGTACTCCAACCTCTTGTGCTCCACAGTTTGAATACAGCAAGGTGATTTTAAAAGGTCTTTCTATTCGGCCAATCTGGGCCATCAGGTATTTCCATTTCATCCTAGAAAACAACAAAGAGCTAACAGACATACACACAACAGCTGAAATCCATGGAGTCTCTAGCATAAAGATTCTGCACTGCACCAAACAGAAGTAATAGTATCGACAAGGGGAACTGACTGATGAATGTAAACTCCAACATAACAAACAGGTGTTAATATAAAACAAATTGTGTTCAGCCTAACAAGCTCATGTTTAGTTATCTTTGCTGCAGATCCTCTCCCGCCACACTGTGGCACAACATCCAAGACCATTCAGCACTGACCCAGAACTGAATCACTTCTGCTACGTGACCCAGCTTTGTTCATCACTCCATTACATCCCGTTGGCCACAAAAATCAATGGGTCTTAATCAAATGGGCTCAATGAGCCACTGAAGGTACAGACAGTCTTTAAATCTTTTGAGTTTACCTATTAAGCATACTAGACCTTCCAAGCATTGAGGCATGGTTCTAGTACCTCCACCAAGTTACAAGGCACGCTGCAGATGAGACATCACAGTATCACCAGTGTTAGCACACCCCTGAGTGCAGGAACCTGTAGCACACAGCCTCTGATTCACAACCAGTGTTACGATTAGTAGCGGAAGGTAAAGAGATTACTGCCTCACAGATGAAAACAATGACTAGTTCAGCTGCTGCACCTTAATCCTACATGTTTTATGAGCCTGACACTTTAGAACTTGCCATTTAGAGTCTGGTATATCAAAATAAATGAAAACCACTGGTGATCTAAGTCAATAAACCAAACTCTGAAACGTCATAACTGAGAAAGACACACTGTCTAGTCTGCCATCTCTGCTGGGAGAACTGTGGCATCTGGGAGAAGAGCAAGGCCACTGTCTTAAACCACTACTTGTGTGAACTGGCAGCCTTCTGATTCAGAGTCCTAAGGTCCCATGAAATATTCTAGTTCTGCACTGAAACACCTCTAGTACTGAAATTTGACTCCATTTGTAACACCACAGCAAAAGCTGGCAAGCATCCAGAGACCACAAAATGACAAGTAGCTTTGCATCACCTAGAATACTTCTGTGTATGGAGTCTCATCATCATTAAGGTATTCCCCTTCAGAGAAAGCCTCACCCCCAAGATCCAACTGCAGCAAGATTTCTAATGTTGTAAGTAATTACACCTTCTTTGCTTGGTTCCACTATCCAAACAGGGGCTAGTCCAGGCCAATTTAATTTTCTTAATGGAATCAGGAACAAAGCCCATTGTTGATCTAGCAGAAGACAGATCATTGCAGCAGGCTTCCAGATAAGCCAAGCTTGGCAATACCTTTACTATTGATTTTAAGTCACACCTGATCTCAAGTAAGGATGTAATATTACTCTTCTTCCAAATAGAGATGTTAAAATGGATTTGGATGTATGGAAGGGCTACCAGAGTCTGACATAATTTTGAGAAATTTGCATGGATAGAAAGTTTGAAGTTGCAAGCAACCTGATGCTTAAGAGGCAAGAGAAATTAAGATTAACCCTGCAAGCCTATACTTTCAACTTTTGATTTGTATTTTCAACTTTTGTTTTTCATTAGGCTCTCAATCTCAATTGCTAAGCAAAAGGCTTCTTCCCCCTCCTTACCATTCCTTTCTATGCCATGTTTTTCCATGCCCAACAAAGCTAACTCATTAATTTTAAGAAAGACTTTTAATATTAAGAACAGCAATTTCTTAATTAAGAGTGAAAAATTCAATGAAGCTGAACAGGAAACCTGAAACCTTTTCTGAATTAGGGGGACTCGCTGCACGGGTTATTGACCAAAGGTATGCACACTAAATGCTTCTAGGCTCAATCAGTGAACATATAGTTCAGAAGTTTCTCATTACTTTTCTACATACAGGAAGTTGTTGCCTGCAAGTCTTCACAAACATCCAGTTCTAGCCCTTGGACTTAAAAGGAAATGAATGAGAGAGCAGAACACATGCCTACCCCTTTTGCCTTCACTAAATGGTTAGAGGGTTCTTGATCCAGTGTATTTTTGGGTGCAATTTTAACAGAAGCACGAGGAGCAGTAAGTCATACTCCCAGATCGGTGTTCAAAAATCAGTCTTATATAACGGCTGGACAGCCTCTGCTTTTCTAGCTGCATTTTAAAATTAAAATGGCTCTGCTCATTGTTGTCAGTACATATTAGGCATTTTCTGAGGATGCCTACCAGACTACTCCCTTTCAAAGGCTTATGTAGTTGGACACCTAATTTATGAAACCAAGTGACCATACATGTTTCTAGACATTCAGGTTAACTATATGACAATGTTTCCATGTACAATAGTAGAAGTTAAATAACTTTTGTGGATAAAACCAACCACATTACTGCAACTGAAGTGTCAAAGATGGTAAGTTTCTACAAGTGTCTCAGAAGCTAGCACCACCCCCACCCACCCCCCAAAAAGGGGGAAGACACAAAAAGCTAAGCAATAATTGTTTTGTGAGGTTGGCTAACTGAAAACCCATGTGTGCACATGGCCATGAACTTTCTGCTTTTTGACCTATCAGACCATCATGGGCAGTGCCTTATACTTCAGAAAGAAAACAGAACAAAATCAGCTTGGCTTACTGACCACAGAAAGTGAAAAGATTATCCCTGCCCCAAGTGATGCTTTTTCATTTTCACTGAACTGTGAGCACTTAAAGTTGAAAGAAACTAGCTCCTTACAGAAACAGTTTTGGCTGACAACACTGAAATAATTGTGGTCAACAACAAACACAAGCATGTGAAACCATTCAAAACAAAAGCATACAGGGCTTGGAAGAATTTTCAGCTGTGACTGTTTCTGGGTCTGTGTGGAATAAGCAAAATAGTAAAAAAAAGGCATTAGATGTGACCTGAAGAAGCACCGTAACTGTAACCCTGAGAAAGTGAAGACAGCTTTCTGAGCCAAGTGCCAGACAAAGAAGGCTTGTGCTTCCAAGCAAAGTTACAGGGTCTTTGATGTTTGAACGCTACCGAGATAATGAGAAATATAATTTTATAGATTTTTTGTAAATATATAAAATTTCCAATGCCTCACTCCCTCGGTAGTCCTCCCTCTAATGATAGTAACTCAGAATACCCATGCCCTGTGGTTGTGGTATATAACAACAAATACTGTGACATTGCCCTGCTTATTCGGAGGACATGGTGTATGAAGGTCTACCTGTTTCTTTATTCTTTGAATAAGGTATATGTGAAAATATTAACAATTTAACAATAAATCCTAGCAGTGCAGCTGGAATTCATGATGAAAGAATTGAGCCTGGAGTTGAGGGATGACAAAAGGGACTGAGCAGGATTTTCTGGAGTGCCTGATTATCTGAAAAAGTGCCACCTAGACTTTTTGCTATATCTAAGTTTCTACCCTGATCTCAAGACAATCCCTTAGTAGTAATTGTCAACAATTAAACTATGTACTACACATAGGCACCTATCTCAAGGTCCTCCTTGTTCTGCTCTAAATTGTGCAGCAGCGCTTGGTTAGCACGGAAAAGCTTGTAGGACTCTCATTATCTATGGAAATCCACTGCAAAGCTTCAGGATGGTCTCTCTTCTCAACAACCAATGTTGCTAAAATCTTAATCATGGAGAGAATGTTTGTTTCAGACTACATGCCTCGTAAGAAGCAGCTCAATCACTGTGTTAGAAATAAATTTTGTCCTGCCTGCATGCTCAGATTTTTCTGGAATTGTGCAGAGATTTTGAAGAGTTTCCCTGTAATGAGGGGGGAAAAAGAAGGTTATTTAACCTAATATGGTTCCTAACTCTGCTTTATCTCTTTTCTATTCCTCCTTTCTATCTTGATTTAAACCAGGACTCTGTCACCTTCCATCTTTAAAATCTTAATACTAAACTCTCTGAGTTTATCAGTGCTTCATTTCACTAAGAAAAAGTAATACCAGTGTCTATGCCAAGTTCCAGTCAAGCTAACTCCGTCCTAATAAAACTAAATGCCATCACTTTTAGAGAGATTATAATCTTGATCGCATGTAGAATTGTTTTGCAGTGCTCAAATAAGCTGTTAAACAACATACACAATCCGTTCCAGAGATACAGCAGTGATTGTGATCAAAGCCCACTCTGGCCAGCTCGGTATATCAAAAAGGTACTTTATGAGTTTATGTAGGGGAACGGAGCTGTGACTGCAGTTGCAGAGCCTTGTCAAATACTCAAAGCAGCAACGGCAGTTGTAGGTAAAAAAGGACATTAGAAACTGATCCCCCCAAAATGCAACAGATTCCTTGTAAAATTGGCAAGAAGAAGGGGAAGAAGTAGCCAGGAAGGAAGTGAGCAATAGCTAAACACGAGAGAGAGGGGGATCTGAAAGAAAATAAACACCTTTTTTTAGTCAAACTATGCTATCTTTGGCTGACCAGGAGTCTTGGCTACAGATCTCCATGGCAGCCTGGAGAGTGCCAAAGAATTCAAAGAAAACAAGAGCTGGGATCTATTGCTTAAATTCTCCATGGGAGTCAGTCAGGTGATGGAAATAAAAAGCTCCGTTGTGTGTCTGACCCAGGTTCTTACAAGGCATATTGCGGCAAAGGAAAAACAAGCACATTGAAAATGGCAAAATCAGATGACACGTGGACTTTTCTCCTTTTCCTGTTGTGATTCATTCCCTTTGCCCATTTCTCCTCCTTACTGCATTCTGTTACACACAGGAATTAAGAAGTAAAACACTGGGAAGGTCAAAGAGAAGAGAATACAGAACAAGATCCAGGGTTACTGCACTTTTTCTTTTGGTGTTCACCTCTTCTCAGCTCTAGCCTCCATTTTTCACCTCCCTGAACTCTACAAATGAAGCAAAAGAGGATGCTCCTGAACTTAGCAGACAGAAGGAGGAAAATACAGGAGAGGTAAAGTTAGCCCTACCTAAAATGAGAGATATGACCCCTGTAACAATGATGGGACTCCTTGAATACTTAGAGATATCAGTTACATCACCAAGGCAGTCTTTGGACCGAGTGCATTTCACAGCTATAATCCTAGCATCAGTGAGAGTGTCAACCAGTCCTGACTCTTACACATGTGAGGGAAGAAGAGTGAGTCCTAAGCAAGTATGATTTTTTGCAAAGGGGGGACAGAAAACCTGGGTCTGTTACAGACATCCTGTCAGGAAGCTGCACGCTTCAGTCCTGGCAGTTCTGCCTTCATTTTCTGCTGTAACATCAGCAATGATCTCAAGAAGGGAGAAGACGCTTATAAACAGTGGCATGGGGGGGCTCCACCCTACCCTGCAATTCAAGGTCTAAACAGCTGCAAATTGATTGTCTTACCCGGCATCCTCCTCATGGCCAACTCTCAGAGAAATTATTATATTTCTGTTTGTCTCCACATATCTGATTTCAACTGTGAACCTCTGGAGGAGAGGAACAGCATCCTGTGAACATATGGCCAGTTCCAGCACGCAAGACTCCAAGCTCCCAGGCAGGATGGGGCTATGCAGGCTGAACTCACATCTATCTGGGAGCCTACTGGTGTTCAGAAGGAAAATGTCCCCTGTGAGGAAAAAAAAACAGAAAAAAAAAGAAAAAAAAAAAAAGAAGAGACACACAGTGTGGATGGAAGAGAGAAGTAAGAGGAAATAAGAGAGTAATAAGAGGGAAACGAATAAGGGTTTTGATGAAAGAAATAAGAAGAAAGGAGAAGACTATGCACAAAACCCCAAAAAATAACAAAGTAGAGAAAGAAGAATAAAGTAAAAATGAGTGAAAAAAATGAAGAAATGATAGAAGGAATGAGAAGAGAAGAAAAGAAACCAAACAAAGCAGAGTGAAGACATGTCCAATAAAACAAAAGCCAAAGACTTTGCAAGTCAGACAGCAGACATGTGAAGCCAGCCCTGGCTTGTAAAGGATTGAGTTTCCTCAGAAATATCCCGTCTTCATAAGCAAAAGTAGCTTATCCTAAAACAGGGAGATACCAAATGAGTATATTAAGGGGACTGGCTGTTTACAGGGTACACACATACACAACTCAGGCAGCACACATACACTATATGGCTCTTAGTGACTCTTGGGCACCGACAGTGCACTTACGAGTTGTGCACCAGAACAAGCACATGGCAGTATTTTTAGTGACATGTGCCTGAGGCCTCAGCCTGTTGGCTCTGTTGCTACCCCCCACAGCTGATACCAGTGCTGGGAGAAAGCAGATGTCCATTCGAGGGATCTGCAACTCTGCCTACCTTCAACATCTCCACGGGAGGAACTGTTTTCCAGAAGAAGCTGCTGCCTCTCCTGAGACACCAGGACACCAACCGAAGATAACACCCAGTCCGGTTTTCCAAAACTGTCTGTAGACGTCACCCATGAACAGCTTGAGCCGATGATACAAGAGATTTCTGTTGTGAGAAACCAAAGGTTTCAATGAGGCCTTCCCCAGTTCTAGGGACAAGGGTGATGCAGGCATGAATGAGCAGACGTACAGCATATGGGAACTATCTCTCCCAAGACATGGAAAAGTTGAGGGGAAAAAGAAAGTTTGTTTTGTGCAATAACAACAGAGTGTCTCCCACGGCAGGTGAAGTAACATGCCAGAATGAAAAACAACCCTGTAAACTCTTGGCAGGTGTAAATCAGCATCCTCCCACTGGTATAAATAGTAAATTTACATCAGTGGAAGGTCTAGCCCACATGTATATAAAATCCTGAGTGAGGATAATACCTAGTGCAGCAAGGACGGCGAAACTGTATGGCTTTAGCATCTTGGCAGAGAGGAACAAATGAAACTCTAAGGTCAAGCCTCTTTCAGCAATAGAAAGATTTTGACAGAGTCCTAAGCAGAATAGCTGAGCAATGCAAGCTTTACATATTTATTTACTTTTTTTTTTTTTTTAAAACAGCTTTGCTTTCCTCCAGCAGGATGGACAGGAACACCTTCTTAACAAACTCCAGAGTCTATTTGCAGCACTGAGAACACTAGATCATCCAGGCCAGAATTTTTCATAATCAGCATATTATAAACCAGACAAGAAGTAATTCACTGTTCTCTCATCAATCTAATATAAACTCCCTGAAGGGATGTTAGCTGCACAAAGCTCTCCCACGCAGAGTGGGGCTGAGCAGATATGGTAAACTGATATTAACTTGCACGATATTTATTTTCAGTAGTAATAATAATAATATTACAGTAATAACTGGAGGACCCCTAGGCCATATGAGAAATAATAAGACTAAACATTTGTATTTGGGATCCTGATGTTTGGAGTGTATTCAAACCTTGCAAACATGAATGACACAGTGTTATTCCTTTGGTTGCCTTATTCCCGGGGAGAAGACAGGTATAAAGAGCAGAATTAAGGTCAGTAATCTAACAAGGATAGGTGGTTGCACAGGCAACACAGATGGGGCAGAAATAAAAACATAAGAGCCTCTAGAAGATTGGCTATACTTCAACTAAACTTTCAGAAAAAGAAGAAATTGAAGCATCTTTTGAATGCAACAGCCGAAGTAGACAAGTTTTCCCAATTTTTGAAGTCTTATAATGACATTTTTATAAAACACCACCCAGTACGCAGAGGTAAGAGAAACACAGATGTTACAGAGTTGCTGTGGCTTGGGACAGGCTGTGTGTATGCAATGCCAGCTTCCAGTAAGACACAGGATGGAGGGCACTGGCCACTCTCTTGGCTCTGCTGGCTCTAGGGAAAGATGTCTGTGCACAGCTACAGCCTAGGGTTTGATGATCCAGTGAAACAGCTTTAGGGATCTCAACATCCCAGAAACTCCATGGCTTTGTGAGACAAAGCAGAGTCCCGATTCAGATCTGCTGTGCCGTTTCAAATTTATTTGACAGGTTAACTCAGTGTCCCACAGACTTATTATCAGTAGTAGAAATATTTCTATCAGGTAAAAATCTAGTTGGTCATAAAACCCAGAAAGCAATTTCTCTCACAACAGTATGACAGTGCAAGAAAGCAAATTGAGAGCTCAGGAAAGAAAATATTCCTTTTCTATTTTAAATAGAGGCTTACTCGAAACTAATGTTTATGACAACATAATTTCATTAAATCTTACCAATATCCCTGCTTGCAGTAGCAAGGACTGTACAAATGCAAACTTAATCATTCAAACATGCCTCACATAACAAAGCAGTTTGCAGCTCAGATAAATGAACACAACATTCTCCTTCAAAAGCATCTGATTCCCATACTCCAAGCTGTATAAAACCTATCTGCCACAATGGGAGGCCTGAGAGGATCTGAATTCCTGGAAGAAGAGTCTGAAACAGATCAGGGAATTTGCTGACATCCAGTAAAAAAAAAAAAAAAAAATGGACTCTGAGCTTTTTGGCAATAGATAATCACAGAACGGTTTGGGTTGCAAGGGACCTTACAGATCATTTAGTTCCAACCCCCTGCCACGGGCAGGGACACCTTCCACTAGCCCAGGTTGCCCAAAGCCCCGTCCAACCTGGTCTTGAACACTGCCAGGGAGGGGGCAGCCACAGCTTCTCTGGGCAACCTGTGCCAGTGTCTCACCACCCTCACAGGGAAGAATTTCTTCCTTATATCTAGCCTAAGTCTGCCCTCTTTCCATTTAAAACTGTTACCTCTCATCCTATTGCTACACTGATCAAGAGTCCCTCCCCAGCTTTCCTGTAGCCCCTTTAAGCACTGGGAGGCCACTCTAAGGTCTCCCCAGAGCCTTCACTTCTCCAGCTGAACGCCCCCAACTCTCTCAGCCTGTCCTCACAGGCAAGGTGCTTCATCCCCCTGATCATCTTCGTGGCCTCCTCTGGACCTGCTCGAGCAGGTCCGTGTCCTTCTTATGTTGGAGACTCCAGAGCTGGATGCAGTATTCCAAGATAGCAGAGCAGAGGGGAAGAATGCCCTCCCTTGACCTGCTGGCCACACTGCTCTTGATACAGCCCAGGATATGGTTGGCTTTCCGGGCTGCGTGTGCACATTGCTGGCTCATACTCAGTTTTTCATCTACTATTTCTCCCACGTCACAGAATCATCTTGGTTGGAAAAGACCTTGATCATCTAGTCAAGTCCTTCTCCTCAGGCCTGCTCTCAATCCACTCATTGCCCAGCCTGTGTTTGTGCTCGGGATGGCCCCAACAATCACGTGCATTGCATTGTGATGGAAAGATCCATCAAGAAGAAGCTATAACCCTTAAGGTTACACTGGTCTTTCTGGGGCATTCCTCCATTTCCAGTCAGAAATCCAGTGGCACAACTTTCTCGTAAAGGATCTTTGTGATTGCCAGCATCTATCTTGCACCTATATTCTGAAGCAGAAATAAGGAGGATGTAAGGAAGAGGACTTATGGTACCTGGTTTAGAAGGCTGATGCAATGAAACCATCCTACTTTTTATCAGGGAGAGCTTCTGAGGAAGATTTGGTGAAGAAGAGTTTTCTTCATGTGATCCAGAACAGGAGACAACAACTATAACAAAACAAAAAGAACAGGGGAAGATTTTGATGTTTCTATACAGAACTATGCTTCCATATTGTTAAGCATAAACATATATTTAACAAAGCCCTGTTATATTACACTCACCCTTGTTACATTGTACTGGTGCAGTACTGTCCCAGGGATGTTTCAGAATAGTCCTACCACTTCTCAGAAATATAACTACAGCAGAATACTTTACTTAGTAATGTGTTCTTTACTATTCTTTATCCACTCACATTTTTACCAGCTTATATAGTCTACATAGACACTGTATATTCCAGCAGTGCCCATGTTGCAGCACCCAGCTGCCTGCCAACAGGTTGGACAGGGCTTTGGGCAACCTGATCTAGTGAAAGATGTCCCTGCCTGTGGCAGGATGCTTGGACTAGATGACCTTTAAAAGCCCCTTCTGACCCAAACCATTCTATGATTCTGTGATTAGAAGAAGAGTTCAACTGTAAAATATATGCTATCTATACAATACACGACATGGATTTATCGGCAATCTTTTGGGATGACCTGTATAAGTGCTCTCATCTTCACCAGACAAGAACACTCTATCTGAAACTAACACTAATGAAACCTTCGCATCACTGCACACATCCAGAGATTTCTTTCTTACTGCCAGGTACAAAGCCTGGGATTTTCAAAGGAATCAGGTAACTTTCCTGTATCTGATATCTAGAACATGTAGTCTGTCCAAAACTCTTCTTATTAATCCCCCTGTACTGCTCTATCTCAGGGATCCCTTTGTCATATAGCTATAAAAACCTTCATGGGCAACTGTGACATTTGATCCTGACTATGGCACCAATACATACACAGTACATACCAATACAGACCTTAGAGTCCTGATATAAAGTTTGGTTGTGCTGGATAAAAAGACCAAAATCTCAGAAGATATAGAAGGCCATAGAAATTATTTTCTATTTCACCAATGTGAATAGTAAACCCAGCATGCTAAGATTAGCTGATTTTAAATGGAGGCGGTGTTCTGGATCAAATTTTTGTTATTCAAAGGAAAATAAATTTACCCAAACTATTATCCATTGTAGTACTTCTGACAATTAAATGTTCATTACCTTCTGACCTCTCTTTGGAACAACTCATACCAACAATGGCTTTCTTATTTAACCAACATGTGCATGTGAAAATACACAAATCCCAGACTAAGCACGCAGTAATCTTTATTTAAGATTGTCTTAGTCTTTTCTAGGAATCATAAACAAGTTGAATAAAACGTACTTATTTTCAAAAGATGTTCAAAGACAGGGAGATGCAAAATGAATTGCTTTCAAACCTCAGCCATGTGTGTTATGAATTCAGCAATATAAAAATGTGAAACCATGTCAGAGGAGACAGGAACCTTATTCACATGAATTGCAGTTGAGAAAAAAAAAAGTATAAACATCCCATTGATAATAGCTAAGATATTGTCAGCAAAATGATTTTGAACAGTAATATGAAAACATACAGAAGGATCTAGAAAAAGAAAACCAAAAACCACCCAAAACTTGAACATAATCTTAAACTTTTTCAAACTTACCACTGCTTTTGGTTTTTCAGCAGTATCTGGTCTGATTTTAAAATGCTAAAATTATTTTCATTTTAACATATATGGCAACATGCACCATTCAGTGAGTAAAATACTGTGAAATGTTTCATAACATAAGAATGCTGTATCCTTCCATCTTTTATTATAGTACTAAAGGCATCCATCAGTCTTCATGGGGTTCTAAGGAAAGGATAACTTTAGAATAGAACAGCATCATGCTGCAGCAGACACATGGTGTACTGATAACAGACCTGTGGTCTCCACAGACCAACTGTCAATCCCTACATCTTTTCCTGACTCTGTGTTCAAATATTTATGGATATTAATGGTGGAAAAGCTGATTCTGCACTTTATAGCAGATCAGTGTCAGTGTGTTATAAGTAAGGTATAATTGGATGAAATCCTCAAAAACTGTGAATTCTTACGTGGCACTTAGCTGGCCAAAGTTTGGGCAGCCTTATGAAAGGCTTGTCTTATGAAAAATACATGCTAAAAATCAATCATGTATTGCAAACAAATCTATTTTACTACATTAAAAAAAATTCTGCTGTGGAAAGAGAACAAGACCTTCTGACAACTTGAGTCTGCTCCTCCCAACTTATGTTCTGTGTCTGTTGAGACATTGCTCAGTCCTATATGTCCTGATCTTTGTTAAGCACTGCTGTAGGTTCAGTATTTACTTCCCTCAGGGCTTTCTGTAAAGCCTGTTCCACCCACTCATCTCCTTACAATCCAAGTTGCTCATATATTTTGGAAATAGCCTAAATATCATGGGACCCACAAAATGTAGTACAGTCACTGCAGAAGTTCTGCTAGAGACATTCCTCCTGACAAAACTAAAACTTAATCAAAATATCTGACTTGCACTCCCCTCCACCCATTACATACACACCTTTGGGATTTTCCTCCTCTTTTTCATTAGCAGACAAGTTTCAGTGGCAGATTTACCATGAACAGAGACCTAATCTACTTGAACAATGAGTTTACGGCTTCAGTGTGAAAAAAAATCCACTGCCATTGGTGATGGCTGAGACAAACAAGGTACAACAGTTTTTTGTACCATTGAGGTAAGCGTCTATGAAGTTTGCTGGTCTGGTATTAAGATATATTAACACTTTACTGCTTCGCCACAGAGAGCACTGCATGAAACTTGATCTGCTAATTACATTATACGCTGTGCATTCTGTCAGCAACACCCTATTTTTGGCAAAAAAACCCAAGAGGGTTCATTCAAACACCTGGTAACAAGCCTATTTGCCTACTCTGGGAAGATGCCACTTACCGAACTGGTGATATGAGAGGAAGAAAAGGCAGTCATTACAGTAGAGTTCACTGAAAAACAAAATATACTTAAGATAGAAGACCCTAGATTCAGTGCTAGGCAAGGAACTTGTTCATATGCGCCCACAGAAATATGTCCCCATTCATTTGTTTCCTCATAGCAAGGAATTTCTGGCTATGGCTGAGCAGAGGAGAACTTACAGTATGATGATTCCATACAGGAGATGCGGATAGTGGTTCTGTAACACTCCAGTCCAGCCTACACTCTGACTTTATATCTCAATTATTCTTCTCTCTCACTCATTCAGCCTCTCTGAGTGAACTTAAAAACTAGTGCAGAGTCACTAAAAGAAACTCTTCTTCATTTTCTTTTGAAACTGGGAACTCCAGAGATGCTTCTAACGACCTCACATCATATCCTCTCATACATGCTTGTATATAATTCTTGTATGACATGAATTTCAGCATTAAACAAATAATAAAGACTATTGTTTATCAAATACCTATTTTCTCTGTTTTGATCATCAAAAGGCAATGATTTAAGTGAAAAGAAATAAAAGATGGAGAGAAAGGAGATCAGTGATTTTAAGCTAGGTCTGCCATTAAGGAACATAAAATGATCAGGAAGAAACAGTAAATGTAACAGTACTCAAATGTCACAGCAAAAATATGGGATCTTTTAACAGTAGAGTACAAATCCATTGCTTTTTCTGTAATGAAACAGTAAAATCAGAAGCCTCCAGCACTCAGAAGGTAATTCCAATTATTTCACTATCTTACAAAAAACCCCATTCGGACAACTGAAATTCTTCCTGAATCCTAATGTTATTTTGCAGAAGAAAAGAAAACTACAGAAAATACTTAGAACTCATGATGGTAAATCAATTCCAGGTCAGCAAAGCCATCTTCCTTTAGAGCATTAAAAGAATTTCCTTTAGAGCATTTTCTAGTGTTTTTCCCCATCTAATATCAAAATACCAACTCATTATTTCTCACTGCTTCTCTGAGAAGATAAACTACAGACTAACAGACCTGACTGTCAGGAAGTCAGACATGGTGAAAAGGCGACTCTTTGTCTCCTACGTATCCTAGCATTTTTCAATTACTCCTAAACCTTCCACTTTCAGCTCAATAGATAATCTCTCTCCTTCATGAGTATTTACAACTTTAAGTTATTAACACTTCACCTTGAAAATATCACTGTGATCTCCTGCTACTTGCTATTAAACTTTTATTCTTTGCTCATTAGTTGGTTGGTCCCCATGTCCCTTGCTTAATTCATCACTCTTTTTGTACTCTGTACAGATAGATTGCAGGTAATGATCAAACAGGGGAGCAACATGACAAAATGCAGTTTTGCCAAAGTTTATTATGTGAGGTGATACTTTAGGATCTTCTTAAAGCCTTCTCAGTTTTTCAGGGTTCTTACCAAAAGGCAGACATCAGTGCACACTAATGCCATGCTATGCAGAATGGTCGTTCTGCTTTGTCTCCAAATGTCCCTGTTTATCTGTGCAACAATCTCATCCGTCATTTTAGCCAGAATAAAACCTCTTACTTTATCATCTACCATGACACCAAGTCTTTCTCTGGCATGTTTTCTTACAGAACAGGTATTCCTGTCCTCCGTAGGTGTATTATTTTCCTTCGAGATAGTTGGTTTTAGTGCACTGTTGAGTTGGACTCTGCCTTATTTTTCCCTATCTTAACCTTTATGTTACCAGAAGATCACCAGTACCCTTCACAGAATCGTCTAGGTTAGAAAAAACCTTGAAGATCATCCAGTCCAACCATTAACCTCACACTGACCATTCCCAACTACACCAGATCCCTCAGCGCTGGGTCAACCCGACTCTTCAACCCCTCCAGGGATGGGGACTCCACCACCTCCCTGGGCAGCCCATTCCAACGCCCAACAACCCCTTCTGTAAAGAAATGCTTCCTAATATCCAGTCTAAATGTTCCCTGGCTCAACTTGAGGCCATTCCTTCTTGTCCTGTCGCTTGTTACTTGGTTAAAGAGACTCATCCCCAGCTCTCTGCACCCTCCTGTCAGGGAGCTGTAGAGGGTGATGAGGTCTCCCCTCAGCCTCCTCTTCTCCAGACTAAACACCCCCAGTTCCCTCAGCCGCTCCCTGTACGACCTGTGCTCCAGACCCTGCACCAGCTCCGTTGCCCTTCTCTGGACACGCTCGAGTCATTCAATGGCCTTTTTGGGGTGAGGGGCCCAAAACTGAACACAGGAATTGAGGTGTGGCCTCCCCAGTGCCGAGTACAGGGGTCAGATCCCTTCCCTGTCCCTGCTGGCCACGCCAGTGCTGACACAAGCCAGGATGCCATTGGCCTTCTTGGCCACCTGGGCACACTGCTGGCTCATGTTCAGCCAGCTGTCAATCAGCACCCCCAGGTCCCTCTCTGACTGGCAGCTCTCCAGCCACTCCTCGCCAAGCCTGTAGCGCTGCTGGGGGTTGTTGTGGCCCAAGGGCAGCCCCCGGCATTTGGCCTTATTGAAACTCCTACAGTTGGCCTCAGCCCATGGCTCCAGCCTGTCCAGGTCTCTCTGCAGAGCCTCCCTGCCCTCGAGCAGATCAACACTCCCACCCAACTGGGTGTCATCTGCAAACTGACTCGGGGGGCACTCGATCCCCTTGTCCAGATCATCAATAAAGGGAGTGGCCCCAAAACCGAGCCCTGAGGGACACCACTCGTGACCGGCCGCCAACTGGATTTAACTCCGTTCACCACAACTCTCTGGGCCCGGCCATCCAGACAGTTTTTTACCCAGCAAAGCGTGTGCCTGTCCAAGCTGCGAGCAGCCAGCTTTGCCAGGAGAATGCTGTGGGAAACAGTGTCAAAGTCAAGGTAGACAACATCCACAGCCTTTCCCTCATCAAATAGGCAGGTCGCCCTGTCGTAGAAGGAGGTTTGTCAGGCAGGACCTGCCTTTTATAAACCCATGCTGACTGGGCCTGAGCATCTGGTTGTCCCTTATATGGTTTTTAATGGCACCCAAGATGACCTGCTCCATGACCTTCCCTGGCACAGAGGTCAGACTGACAGGTCTATAGTTTCCTGGATCATCCTTTCTGCTTTTTTTGTAGACAGGTGTCACATTTGCCACTCTCCAGTCCAATGGAACCTCCCCAGTGAGCCATGATTTCAGGTAAATCATGGACAGCGGCTTGGCGAGCACATCTGCCAACTCCCTCAGCACCCTTGGGTGTAACCCATCCAGTCCCACAGACTTGTGTCCATCCAAGTGGTGCAGCAGGTCTCTGACCACCTCCTCTTCAACTGTGCTGACCTCAATCTGCCTCCCCTCCCCATCTCCCAGATCAAGAGGCTGGGCGTCCAGGGAACAGCCAGTTCCACTGCTAAACACTGAGGCAAAGTAGGCGTTGAGCACCTCAGCCTTTTCCTCATCCTTAGTTACCATGTTTCCCTCTGCATCCAGTAAAGGAGGGAGATTCATTTTTTTGTTATCCTTAACAGCTGTAGCCAAGTTGAGCTCTAGCTGTGCTTTGGCTCTCCTAATGTTCTCCCTGCATAACTTCACTACATCTTTATAGTCTTCATGAGAGACCTGGCCCCTCTTCCAAAGGCAATAGATTCTCCTTTCGTTCTTGAGATCCAGCCAAAGGTCCCTGTTTAGCCAGGCCAGTCTCCTTCCCCGCCTGCTTGTTTTACAGCACATGGAAACAGCCTGCTCCCGTGCCTTTAAGACTTTGCTCTTGAAGTATGACCAGCCTTCCTGGACTCCCATATCCTTCAAGGCAGCCTCCCAAGGGATTTTGTTAATCAGTCTTTTGCAGTTTTTAAGTTATCTTCTGACTTACTGCTAAAACTGTCAAATAACACACAGCCCAGAATTTACCCTTACAGGAAACCTACAGGCAGAGTTAGTCAGTAACAATTCCTATTTATACTTTAATTTTAAATCTACATGTGACATAGTGAATTGTATCAGCCCAGGCACACACCGAAGTACATATCAAGAGTTCCCAATTTAAGTATGTAACTGAAGTTGGAATGCCCTACATCCACACTATGAGTTTTGTCAAACTGGTAAACTCATTAAAAAAAATTAGACTGCATCAAGCTGTCTTTTCAAAGAAGCTCTTTAGACTGACATATAATTATAAATCCTCTTCCAGTTCTTTAAGCCTATACCATGTGTTCTGATATTTTTACTCATACTGATGTTAAGGCAGCAATCTTCGTATTATCAAGTCTTACTCACATGAGTAGAACGTATATCAGCACACAAAATTAAATGCAGCCATCCAGCATATTCCATTTACCCTTTTAAATACTAATGAAACATTAACTTTCTTTCAGTTCTCCAGATTTCTTCAGTATCACAGCACTTACTGAAAAAATTCAACATGGATGTCTTCTAAAGCTCCTTAGCTAGTTCTTTCAAAATTCTTGAACACAAGCCGTCTTGACCAATTGTTTTACAAACAAGGCATTTTAATAACTGCTTTTTTCACAACATGTTTGTATTATGAAAACTTTTACATTAATTCAGTGTGACGGTGAATCATCAATTGTTGGGGTTTTTTTCTAGAAATGTTTATTGAACTCTTTTTCTTTTTGTCTCCATTATTGACAAACCTACCACACACATCTATTACAGACTCATATAATCGTTAAGGGTTTTTGATACTAATGCACTTGGAAAACATCCTTAGACTTCCTAACTCTGCTGCTGATTTCTTCTTAGTTTCTTTTTCTTTCTTCCTCTATTGCTAAATTTTTGGCTTTTCAGCTTCCTTTTACTGCAAGCAATGTACTTTTTTCCTTATTTTCATACCAGCATAGCCTCCCTTTCAAGTATAGGCTTGTGGCTTGCTAGCCATTTACACAAACAACCCAACCATTATGTGCATTTTTATGTCCACAGCCTTTCGACCAACAGAGTTAGTGTGACATTGTTTTAAACTTTGGGAGATTTATCTCTTCTGGAAGTACCAAGATACATCACTTCAGATGTTATTTAGGCACTAAAGTCCATTTCTTAGACTATCTAGACTGAAGCACATGTCAGACCACTTCAGATTTTATTCTGTTTCAAAGAAGTGTGTATTCAAGCCACAATCACTTCCACTTGTATAACACCTGGGTTTAGTTCTGAGCTCAGTTCTTACCTCAGTTCTTCACTTGCTGAGAATAAGTCTCAGATAACATTGTAATATGTGATACGAGGATTTGCATTCAGGTGTTGTCACTACTCAACATTTGCAAAGATGCTCTCACACTGGCACAATGAAACTTCCAAGATGTCACTTGCATTGAAGACTGCACACACACAACAGACACAGATGCACACACTTTTTTCCTCCCCTTAAACAAAACAAGCTAGTTTGTATTTCATCCAGGTCTTTAAACAGATTTGACAGTCTACAGCAGTCATCAGCAAGCACATCAACATTTATTTTAGGTATTAATTGATCTTTTGGCTTTCAAGATCATTTGGTTCAATGGCTAGGGAAAGAAGAAATGTCGGGTTTGCCACATAATAGTGTTCCCAACCTACTTCTGTCCTTCGATTCCAATCACAGAAATCCTCCTTCCTAGTCTGAGAAATTACAGTTTATCAGCATTTAGGTTTAGAAATTAGTAATTCCATTCCATTGCCACTTGTCTATGAGCCAGCCTCATCACATTAGTAGCAGGCAATTCAAGAACTCCTCTTTCAGTCCTTGGTGCTTTGATTAATGTTATTCTCAACTCCCTGCTAAACAAGTGATTTTTATTCCTTACTTTTCTATCATTTCCTTTGGTTGCTAATTTAATATCATCCGAACCAATGTGGCCTAAAAAGTCTAGAAGATTGCTTCCCCTCCAGTGAGCTGGAGGTCAGTCAAACCACAGAGTCTCTTTTCCCCAGAGAATATAGACAAACCCAAGTCTTATGCAACATAGCTGGCTAGCAGAATACTTAGACTTTTTTTTTAAAAAAAAAAACCTTTCCATATTCTTTTATGTGCAGAACATGAATGGCATCTACAAACATACCTTGTCTATGCTCTTCTTTGGCACCATTAGAAGTTTTCTAAAAATTAGTTATATTCTGCAAAACTAAAACCAGTCATTTATGCTAGTATGGATTTTCCTTGTAGTTCCTTGCTTATTTACTTCAGAGAACCTACTCAGCTGTTGCAACCCTATCTGGTATCCCACCCACAAGAAACAGAACACCACCTCCTTGCCCACCTGCTGACTTGTGACAAGAATCTTCCCTGAAGGGTTCTAAGTGGATCAGTCTGAAGAGCTTTTCACACCAGGCACTGAGCAACTCCCTGTTACACTGTTCTCTTGGATTGCCAAAGGTCATCTGCAGTTTCCATAACATGCAGAACGACTAGAGATTTGCAGTTGTACAAAATTCCTACAGTCCTCTTTCCCATTGCTCACAGCATGTCTGCTTCCTTGCTACCTGTAGTTACGCAAAATGCTGCTTTGTCTCTCATTTCCTCACTTTCTCTATTTGGTCACTCGGTGCCCAACTCCTTCCCTGGATAGTGATGTTTCCTGAATCGAGTTGTCCAATGACTCTTTACCCTCTACGCCTTGTAGAGTGCGTACTCATCCTTTCATGCCTCAAATCTTTGCTTTTATTAAAATCACCATGTTGCACTCAGGGAAAAAAAAAAAAAAAAAAAAAAAAAAAAAAACTCTTTAAGCTCTGACACAAAATACAGTACATTGCAGGTTTCCACCACTGTGCTACAGCTATTTGACAGAACTCACACATAAAGAGTTTTGCCCATGCCATCTACATTTTTCTCACAAAACTCACCTACTATATACGATATGAGATGGAATTCTTGGGTCCTCCTCTTGATACTACTTCCCTAACTTGGCATATTGCCTTTGAATAGCAACTTACTAATTATGATTTCTTACTCAGTTTTCAGTGTACATGTACATCTACTGAAATAGATCTGAATGACTATTTTAATTACAGTTGAGAAATAGGCTACCAAAACCTCTTCTTGAAATCCAAAAATATGCCATCTACTGTGTCCTCCTAATCTACTAATTGTGTAGTGTATAAATGCGCATACTCACGTGTACACATTGTCACATTAACTTAGAAAGATATTTCTCTTTTTATAGCACAGCTGCTCATTACTCATATGTCTATTTTTATAATACTAACTGCTTATTACTCACAGATAATAAGGACTAGGTTTTGCATTGTCTCACCTCTATGAAAGCTGCCAGGAATCAATCCCATGCTATCCAATTTTCCGAAGGCTTTCCAAGGACCTTTGAGATGCACTGTTCAGGGAAGCTCCATTCTGCCCTACTTCTTACTTTCTCTTCTTTGTTCAGGCTGGGGTGGTTGCTAGCAGAAGAGGCATCTACTCCTTTTCTGCTAATTCTGTACAGAAATTATACTGACAGCTAACACAGGTTGTACCGATGGTTCTAAATAAGAGAGATTTGTCCATATGACCTAAGGCTTCACTGGCAATCAACTTCTGTATTTCTTGGTAGAATTTCATTGGTCTGAGCTACAGCCTTGCATCTGAATGTTTGGCATTCCTGGGGTGATGGCATGTAAAAAACACATTTGCTGTTTATATCACATCTGTGTTGGAGACAGCAGAGTTCCAGATGCTGAACTCAATCTGGTATCTTTTCTTCCCTTGCTCCTCCATACACATTAATGGGGAAAGAAAAATTTGTAATAAATTAAGAGAGACATAACTGTGTTTTTCTCAGAGGGAATATGGATCTTCTTGGGTCTGAAAATACTGGCCAAAACAGAGGTAGGAAAAAAAAAGGGGGGACGGGACACATGACACCAGAAAGTATCAGGAGTGTTCAATGAACCAAAAAGTGAACTTTTTTTTTTTTTTGATTCCTTGAGACCTTTTATTCTCTTTTCAAACCTTAAAACGCTTTTTCATTTTCCTGCAATTAACCCACCATCCATTCTTAAGGAAAATTTTCCTTTCTCATTGGTTAAATTTTTTAGGGTAACCTGGCAATATTTTTGATCTAGTTTACAGTCAGGCCACGCAAACAGTTATATTGTCAAAACCACAATGACAAGCTGTGGGAAGAGGAAGGATGCAAGCCTTTTCAAGCTGGCTTTGTCATTAGAGGAAAGGGATATGAAATTGCACCCTAAGATACCTGTTTTAATACAAACTGTCAAAGAACCATCATCACAGAGGGAGTATAGCTTGGATGACTGACTTACATTAGACATATAACTCTGAGATGAATAAAATTAAGGGGCAGGTGTCCAACTCTTAATAGAGGTTTTCAAGCAGCTCCAAAGAAGAACCAAGAAGGAATACAAGATGGAAATACATTTTGCCTTCCAAGGGAACAGCACTTCAAACCCGTTGTGCTCTTATGCATAAATTTAGAGGAAGAAATAATTGTTTTATTCCTTCAGAACAGCACTCACAGGGTTTTTCAATTGCAGCTTAAAAGGAGATCTGTATGTGTGAATTCACACATGTAGATGTGACAGGCATAATTAGTCACAAGGGAAGGTGAAGGAAGATATAAAGCCTGTAGACGCAGAGAGAGTTAGAAAGCGGAAGAGAAGGGCTCCCTCAAAAGACTGCTCATAGCCTCACTCTCTGCTGATGACTGTAAAATGCTGAGCCGTGATTATTTTCTCATGGCATGTTTTTATATGAAAATGCCAGTTCCATTACTTAATGGGAAATACTAATATCTTCCAAATATTCACGTGGAAACTATTATAGCATTTTGTTAAGGTCGAAACATGTCTTCTTTACTCCGTAATCTGCTTTGAGTTCAGAGTTTGTAACATTAATGCAGTAAAATGGTGTAATACCTAGCTGAAGGAAAATATTTTAATGCTTTCAAAACAGACTTTGCCATACTGACTGACTCATTTTGATTAAGTCAAAGCATAAATCTGAAACAATTTGGTTTGTGAAAAATGTTAGGATTTTGAGTCTTCATCATGATTAGAAATGAAACAAGATTTCCAAAATCAGTTTCCCGTGAGAGAGAATATTTAGTTTTCAACAAACTCATATGCTAAAATGCCAAAAAACACTCTGCGAGCTGCCTAGAGTGAACAGCAAACCTAGGCAAAAGAGAAATGGGAGACATAATTGCTAGACAGCTGCACTCTAGAAGATGTTCAGCTACAAGCTTCAAGATGCCTCTGTATTTTGTGGCCTGTGGCAGGAACAATGTGTCCCTGCCCTTCAGCTTCCATGGCACATCAGGGCAACATTTTGCAGCAAAAGAGAAATTGTGTGCCAGCAAGAAAGTGAAAGAAATATAATTTTCAGATCCAGGTTTTGATTGAATTATTACAATGAATGTGGAATTGATCCTGTAGAATTCAATTTAGTAAAAAGAAAATTATTTTCGATTACTTGATTTCACACAACATAACTCAAGTGGAGAGGACAAAAGTGACTTTAAGCTGTCCTTGAGCTCCCTTGATCTCCGAGGTTACTTAATATTCCTTTCTATCCTTGTTTTACTAGGAACAGCCTTAGGAATGCTCTGCTCCAAGAATCCCTCAGGGGCTGCTTTGCTCACAGAGGCCATCCAAGCACAAAGGCACATTTCCTGCACTTTTTTTTTTTCTTTGATCTACTTTTGACACAAGGGTGGCTGCCAACAGCTCTTCATCATCTAAGGATTCCCCTTTGAGATCTTAACCCTTGCATAGCAGCATAAATCAGCTATAAGGATGCTCCATAAATCATTGTAAGCATTTTTATTAGATACACACCTTTCTCTGGTAAATCTTCCCAGACAGGAACAGAGGTTCTCTTGCCACAAAGCCACTACTCAGAAGCAGGGTTCCCATTCCTGCTCTGCTATTAGCCCTGAGTCACAACCCAGTATAACAACACAGGCGATGGGATCAACCTCTTGGGGATAGTGCTTTTAGCAGAATGAAATGAAAGTGTGATGCAAAGACTTGGCTGCTGTTGTCTTACCCACCCTCCTGGTTCACCTAAAGGAGAAGGAAGAACTATCACGGCCAACACTAATTTCATTCTCCAAGACACTTAGCCAACAAATCCTACAAGTTTTTCTCCAATATTCACCTTCTGTATGAATCTGTTAGGAGATTATTGAGGGATCTGAAACTAATCCATACATGGCAGATAATTCCATCCTTTTGTAATTTCATATCAGAAACAATGTTATCTCCTAGTTTTATTAAAACCTACCAAAATGCACTCTCCACTGAAGAGCACATTCACTACTGAAGAGTGCAACACTGAGAAGATACAGGTGGCAGAAGAGAAATGCCTAAAAATTTACATGCTCCCAGTTGATTTCCATGTTAATACTCAAAGTCACTTGCACAAACTGCATGCAAAGTGCTTCTCAATACAGCTTTGTCCTGATGAAATTATGCACATTTGTGCACTGTGATATTCACAAATATGTGATACACACACAAGGCCATTTGCACAACAGCCCGACCAGCAATGAAAAAAGAAAACTATTTTGCCACATCTATTTTTAACAATGAGAACACACTCAGATATTAAATTAAATCGAGTATATATAAACCAAGCAGCTCAGTATATACAGTTGTTTCCAAGATGTGACAGTGACAAATGTAGCAGAAAAAAAAAATTAAACTATCACTTTGGGAAAGCACCAGATGCCATGTTTTAAGCTGAAAAATTCATATTTAATCAAAAAAAGGACAGTCTAATCCACATAATATGTTTTAAAGAGTGAGTACCCATTTCATTTGGCCATATCAAACTTTAAGAACATTGTTAGTGATTTCCTGCTATTGAGCATACCATACTTTCTCTTCTAAATCGCAAAATCCTCCTTGTGGAATTAGTCAACCCTGTGAACTTCCTCTAGCTCCTTTGCTTTCCACACCCTTACTAATGATTGGCTGCTTTATTAAGAAGGTTAGGCTATCCTTGCCTTTACCTAGTCTCTTTAAAATGGGGCTCTGCTCTCAGCTTCCCTTTAATGAAAAACAAGAGGGAAGAAGGGGTTACACCACACCTTTAGAAAGACAGGAGACGGGAAGAGCCTGCTAGTTAGTTGCTTCTACTTGCCTCTATTCATCACTTCCAAGACTGCCCCAGAGATGACTTTCAACTCAACCCAAGGAGGAGCAAGGGATTAGGAAAAGTCTAAACAAATAAATCTAAAAGAAAAGTGAAAGGGATGGCAAATTCACCACTAAATAAATAAGTCAAACCCAAGAAACTGCTCCTGCCCCCAAAAAAACCTTTTAAAAAAAAAAGAAACAAACAACCCACATACAATTTGAGCAGAGTGGTTAATAAAGGGGAGAAGAGGTGGAGATACCAATTTATTTTTTAACTTGGAGACTGTGGAAAATGCTGTTAAACCGTCAGTTATATAAGGACACTTACAGTTACATGACTACTTCTAATATTTTCCTGGTACATGAAGAACCTCCGTAAAGAAGGCAAAATTTCTTGCAGCAGGAAAAGCTCCCAGTTATTGTCTTCCTAGTATTGAAATGCAGTCTGGTATCAAAAGCATGATGCATGATTTAAAGTACCGATCTAAGTATGAAAGTGTAAGAACAAGGCTCAAATCTATTACTCTAACATAGCACAAAACTCCTGTTGGAAAAAAGCATCCAGAGGAGGAATCAGCAGTAGATACATAGAGTGTATAGAGTAGATAGCATAGAGTGTAAAATGAGACAGATTTGTTAGAACCATGATATTGCTGGTTGTCCTTGGTTTGATGCTGGTATAGATCCATTCAGAAATGGTACCTATTATTACCAAGCACTACTATTAATGTTTCTTCTGGGGTGGAGTTTCACAGTAATAATGTAGCAAAAGACTGTAAACTGCATTTTGATTACCATAGTTATGGCTTCAGTTCTCATTTTGTTAATTAATTTGAAAGATAAGTTCAAATGTATCAAGGTGAGCTGGTCAAATAGCAAGTAATTTGTCCTCATAGTTATTGCAACGTTATCATTCATCACCTAATAGTTCAGACTCACAAAAGAGAGGAGCATGCAATCATTACTGCCTATGCTTGATGTCTTTACACCAAAGACAAATTAACTGAGCAGCAATTAAAACACTAACATGCTGGGAAACCAGACGAGCAAGACTTTACCAAGAATGTCACCCAATTACCCACCTAGCAGAAGTGAACATCAGAATTTCCAAGAGACAGTCAATAGCAAACTTTAATGGAAAGCAACCGTACAATTTGCATAAAGAGCAACTGTCTGGAACCCTTAAAAGAGTTCAGAAACAACAACTCCAAAGTAAACTCAAGGATGAAACAGATTTTTTTATTTCTTTGTACCATCTAGAAAGCTAAAGACATTGTGATACATGGTGATAGAGACAGTCAGCAGCTGCCAAAGAAAACCCCCAACAGCAGCAGATAAAGCCCCCAGCTGAGCTGGAAGGGGTCAAAGCACAAGAAACCGTGTGATCACAAAGTCCAAAGATAGTTGGTGCAAATGTACAATGAGGCAGACCCACACACTGCGTTGCCAGGTCGCTCTCCTATCTTCCCATCTTGATCATCCAGTTCTGCATTCTACAAAGTGCTACGTCTATGAGTGAAAAAAATTTACATAGTTTTAAAAAGAAGAAAAATAGCAATAATTGGTAGGATTAGTTGTTCGTAGTCTCTCATCTAACAGGTTTGCTATCTAGGACCAGGGCAAAAATTGGCCTTTTATCAGCTCTGTCATGAAATTTCTCTTTTATCTCAGCTAGATCTACTGGCAAGCTTCCTACTCTTTCTTGCAACAGCATCAACGAGGGTTTGAACAGAATATATGACTTGAAAATGTTTCACAAGGGTACAGTTGCAATGTTAGCCTTTTTTGTCAATATGGAGAGGCATACCAAAAAGGTAACATATCCTAGACAACAAATAAAGAATAAGGGGCGTTGAAGTTCAGGGAAAGAAAAAGATGTGGGTAACTAGAAACTTGTTATCCAAACATGTCTGTTTCTATAACCAGGAGAGGAATGTGAAAAACAACCAACGTTACTGTTTTATTTACTTTTTCCCTTTTTCCTACTTGGTCACCCTCATGTGAAAATCACTCTGGGCTCTATGACTTCAAAGGATAATAGCTTGTACACAAGGAAAGATACCTTCACCATTTGGCTTGTAATTTAATATTATGATAATGTTTTCTTTTAATGAAAGAGCAGAGAGTGTTTATTTGAAAGTTGGCTGCTGGCCACCTCTTTTTAAGCTGTATGAGGCTGTGGTTTCTTAGAGCTGTGTGAAACATCTTTTATGAAATTCAGGGGGGAAAGAGAAATCCTCAAGACCTGAAGAACTGAATCTTATTTTCAGCTCTTCCACTGATTATTAACAGTTTATGCATAGGCAAAAGCCCCAATCAATAATACATTCCACATAGATAACACAGATAAACAGGACCAGGCTCTATCCCATGTAGGGGAAGGCAAAATCCCAGCTCAGAAGACCTCACATTCTCAGACAAGAGGCAATGAAGACATGTCACAGCAAATAAAGATGCATGGAGAGAAGAGGAATAAACACATATGCCAGGAGAGAAGACAGACATAACTGAATTGCGCTCAAACATTAAAATGCTTTTTTTTTAAAAAAAAAAAAAAAAAGAACTCAGAGAAATAAGCTATCAACCTTAGATAGCGTCCACTGTTTTGAGAATACACCACTGGGCTCCCAAAGTGAATGTTCAGCTGTCACAAGCTGTGCTGTCAATTCCTGCTTTCCCAAGCAGAAGACTAGATATGGAAGTGTGGTTATAGATATGTAATTTCCTCCTGGAAACTACAGAACTTAACATGACTGTTAATGGTAACGTATGGTTGACAAAACTACTACTACACTGTAGCAAAGGTACTTCTTTAAGTTCTCATTTGCGAGCATCCAAATGCTCCAGCTACATCTTGGGGTAACGGCGTAAGTGACTACAAGACTTTTAAGAGGAGCACAACTTGTGTTTCGCCATAAAATAATGATTTCCTCAGAATTATTTTGCTCAGAAGCCCCACTCACTACTCTTTATTAAAGCCACTGAGAAGGGAAAAATATACCACACCGTAATTATGGTGGGCTTCCATGTAAGAAGGCAGTATCTGAGAATATACTTGATATTTACAATTCACACATTACTATATTACTATAAGCTTTATCTACAGGTATCACTAAGCATGCGAGTGTGCCTGCATATACTAGTGACTGAGACACCTTTACATTTGTTTTGTACAAAAGAAAAAGTCGTGAAAACGTGCAGTTAAGCAGACTAATTTTAGTCATGAGATTAAAAAAAAAAAAACCCAACCAACAACTGATAAAACTGACTTGTCTTGTGCAAATGCTTTTTTTATTGAGTTAGGAAAGCCTTACTGATTATTTTTTAAAACTCCAGGAGGTATTTTTATGGTCAGAAGTTTAGGGCCTGAACATGTGTCAGTCACCGACAACTTCAGTCTTGCTGGGAGTTCAGGTAACAGTTTCAGATCTCAGTCATTTTCATACCACCCTAGCGCAATCCCCACGCGTTGCTGCTGGTTGTTCTACCTGCCATGTGGCCCCCGTGTGCCTGACAGCCAGACTGTTGAATCTACAAGGAAAAAAGCTTATTTCTGTGAAAGAAATAAGCAAAGGCAGAAAAAAAGCAGACCAAAAGTCTAAGTAGAATGGCAAAGGGGAACTGAAGGACTGGATTTCAGAAATTTTGCAATCTTATAGGTAAGTTTTTATGTTGCAAAATCATATTTTAGAAGTTGTAAACATGCAAGGGGGAGAGAATATTTATTTTACTTGCATATTCTCTTTACCTCTTGCTCTTGCCTGCTCCAAAGAACTCACCTGCTCTTCCCAATGGGCCAGAGACTGCCCTTCTTTATATGAAACGGTATGTGCCCCCGAAAAAGCATCTAAGCATCTTTGTCCAAGACATGCCCAGATACTGCTAAATAAAGCAGAAATATGAATAGCACAGTCCAGAAATATTGCATAGGGGGAAAGAGAGCAGACAACGTTTGAAGTGTGACAGACTTGCTTTTGCCTAGGATACTTTAGTTCTGAGACAAGGGTGTATTATTATCAGAAGTCTTAGGAAAAAATCACCTGTCTGCAAAGTACAGTGGTCCTAAGTACAAATCACATTTCTCTTCTCGACTGAAATCATGACCAAAGACATTCAGAATCTGCTCAACGCTATGTACTGAAAATGCTCCCCCAGGAATACAAAAGGAGAAGGAACATATAGGATACACTCTTCTAGATCATGTGAGAAAATGTCTCCCGATTTTACACCCAGTTGTGAAAATTTGGTTTAGGCCATAAAAAGACACTAAACCCACTTGACTAGCTTGATCTCTTGGAGGAAAAATGAAGTTATTTTTGTTCAAGGGAAGGATATACATTTTACTTGCTTCTTCAATAGACAATTTGATTTCTTTAGGGCACTGTCTGAGCTGTGCTGCTAATGCCCATCACATGTCTGATAGGCCAAGAAGCTCTCTCTCCCTCCTGAAAAGGCCAGCCCTTGTTCTGCACACATTTTCTAAATCCATAATGCTTTTAATTGATTGCCTTTCTCTCTTCATTTTCTTAAGCACATTTTTGAAGTCACTCTACAATCTGTACACACTCAACAACCACTTCAGTTACATTTCTCAACATGCATGTATGTGAAAACACATTGCTTTATGTATTAGGCTCAAAACCCCCAGGAAAGATAGGAAAATCTTACAAGCTTTATTTCTTCATTAGTTGGGGTTTTGTTGGTTGGTTGGTTGGGTTTTTTGTTGGGTTTTGTTTGTTTGTTTCTTTTCCCAGGGAAAGGTAGCAGGTGTTGCTAAAGAAATAAATGAAAAACAGAGTCAACCTTGTGTCCTACATCTTCTCAGAAAGATGTCCCCTCCCACTAGTTTGTGAGCCCTGTTACTGTGAATCAGCAGAGGAGACAAGGCAATGACTATGAAAGAAGGTTCTGGAGAGCTCTCCACACATATGTTTCATTCATGAATTGCCCATCAATGTCAGGTGGGCTAGAAACAAGAGAGATCCCTGCCTTAAGACAAAACAGGAAAAGTCACAATCCATAAGACTTTGTGGACAATGACTTGTCTTGGTGGTTTTAGCATTCAACACATAAGCCAAGACTGACAAAAATGTCTTCTGCCCATGATTATTCTGCCATTCCCAGTAATATGGCTATTTGAGACTGGGAAGGAAAGAGGCAGATCAGTGAACATCCAATTGAACTTGCAGCTCACATGAAGGGAATCAGCAAATACCCTAAAAGCACATCTTACCTTTTCATTGCATTATACCATTAGCGGAGACATCCATGGGAAATATCGTTATTGGCGTTAGAACCTAACTCTACTATTTCTTTAGAAATCAGTCTAATAACTGAGTTAGAGAGGAGCAGGGAAGGATGCCCCCAGGTTCTTTATTACCTCAAAAAATCAGGGCAGCAATCATGCTGCACAGTTAGTACTTAATTTCCTTGCTGTTAGGACTGGTACATAGGACAATTTGCTCAGAAAATTTAAACCCAGCTTTTTAGAAATTAAGCAAAGTCATTTCCTTTCAGCATATTCCATTAAACGGGAAGAATCTTAGCATGTGGGAAACTTATTTAAGCTGTCCAAAATTGATTTCAGATGTTCAGAAAAATCAAGCCAGTGAAAAGGATTTATACTATTACTTTTGCTGCTCCCACAAGCATTAGAGCACATGTTCAGTTACCTACTTCTGTTTGATACTCCTGCGATACTGCAGCAGTCTTTGTGATACAGTTCAAATCAAGCCATCACTTAATGAGGCAACTATCTTTTTCAGATGGAATGATGCAATTGGCACCTGGAAAAGAGATCAGACTTAATCCTTGGCTTCTACACTTGGCCTGGGTAAGAAAACCCACAAGACAGCTCTCCTCCATTGCCACGGATTTGAGAGTTTAGCATCACAGTCAGCTCCCGCTTTTTTTTGTGTTTCTGGCACTCCCAGCATAGTGGATGTTTGGAAGTCCTTTCTCATCTCAATTTTCATGACAGGGCTGTACTCAATAACCCAAGGGACCCAACTGGTCTTACAGTCCTCTAGTTTTTTTCATCAAGCTTGGCTGATCCAGAGAATCTGCTGTCAGTAAGTCACACACTTGACTCCTCCTTGCCTTGGCAGGTTATGCCACCATTACATAAGTCCAAGTAGTCTGGCGTGAACACCAAACCAGACAAAAAGCCATGAAGAAATCAGGCTGTAAGGCTGCTTTAGTAGTGACACAGCAGTGTTTTTCAACAGTGTTCTGTGTATTCACAAGCAATAGAGAGTCAAGGTGTCCTCCTAGGCTGTGCTTAGATATTTCACATATTTCTGCTTCCTGCAGAACAGACTTTCATCTCGAGGAGCCTTTCACCTCTCTACTGAAATCCAGTCTTGACTCCCACACACAGTTTGACATTATTGTAGCTTTCCCTCTCTTCTAGCTCCTTAGCATGCTGCATTCACTCACAGCTGTTTCAGGATTAACTGACTTTCACTGAAGAAGCCTGTTGAATAGAAAAGCTTTTGACCTCCAGCCAGGTGTCCAAATATGTGAATTTGATGAGTCATTCTGAACGGTATTATGGTATTTCGGTGGAGCTAGATGTTGGGTTTTTAGATGTTTTCTCTTTTGCTATTTCTACGGATATTTCTCCTAACTCAGTTCACAGTACAATAAAGATCTGGTTTTATGTGTGTGAACTGATGTATTCAAGAGATTTGCCAAAATGAGCGAATAACAGTTTGTGGATAATTACCTGTTATTAGTTAATTTTGGATCTTATAATGAGCAAACTGCAATTTACGGGGTATTATTTTGCTGCTGCTTGAAGTATTGTGCAATATGTGGGAACAAAGGATTTAATTTAAAGGGAGCCAAATATCTTTCAAATACCAAAGCTAAATTACATTTTTTCCCCTCAAGGCTTCTGGGTTTAAAAGAGCAAAGAATATACAAAACATAGTTCTATGCACTCTGCATAGATATTCTTTCTAAAAATTACTAAGGAAATATTAAGAACAAACCAAGGTATCACTAGAGAAAGACTGGTTAAAATTCTCTAAATTAAAATCTAACTATAGCCAAGTCCAGGTCACAAAGAATTTGGATCAATAAATCAAATGGGTTAATGGTGATGTCTTAGATAATCAGATTCTGAAATCATCAAATGAATGCATCATCTAATCAAATCAAATCACAAGGTTAACACAGACAGAATTGCTTTTCATCAATTCTCTATCAAGAGATTGAAAGTGATGGCTGTTTTCCTCTGATCTGAAGCTGCATCTCGGTTCCAATCTGGCACAGTGGTCTTGGTGCAGCTATTGCAGGCCATGACATTCTAGACTGACTTGAAACCCTTAAACAAGTTTTAAGAGAGTGCAGCAAGCCTCTTTCCTGTATCATGTTGTCATTACACAAACTATTACTACTTCGCTAGTCTTACTTCTGATCTTGCATACAGACCCCCCCAAGTTTTAACAGAAGTCATTACTGAATCATTAATTCACAGTACTAGCTCCAAATAAATACTTCTTCACCTGTTTCCTAGTTTCAAAAAGTCCTATCCAGTTCCCATTTACATACAGGGAACTATGAACAGCATTATTTCCCACCATTTCAACCATGCCCACACTCTACCTATTCTGTAGAGTAACAGACAAGGAAGTTTCCTTCCTTCAAGGTTAAAGGCAGAGAGAATGAGAGGTTTAGGATTTTTTTTGCTTTGTCATCTTGGAAGCTTTGATGCAGATGACTGCAATTACTGGCACTAAGCAATGCAGTAGCTTGTTAAGCAAACAAAAACTAGTAGTAAAATGAGATTACACATCTCTAAATGGAGAGGTGTCCAAATTACATGGCCTGTCTAGGGGCTTCCCATATAGGCACTGGGAAGAGAAAAGTACCTCCAGACATGGAGAGTTCATCGTATGTCTGCCAGTCGTGGATTAGCAACAGAACTGAATGCTCTCCGGACAGCCTGGGTGGAATGAATCCCAGTGTTTCAGGACTGAACTGCCACACTGATACAGCCAAGGACAAGTGTCTTCACTTCCCAGCCACTCAAAAGCAAACTGGAGATATTTGTCTGCTCAACAGGACTGGTAAATCATGTGAAAGAGCCCCTCTTCCTAATAACCACATTTTTTTTTCTTTTAATAATAAAAACAAATTTAAAATGTCAGGACTGGGATGGACTTCCACGTACTCAGGGATTAAGGGACCCTTTTACATCAGAAATACAGGGACAGTTAAGTGACTTCTGCATCCTAGAAATAGACGGTGTGGTCTCATTCTCTTGTAAAAGGCATGCTAGCCAGAATTTTTAAATGCATTTAAAACAACAACAAAAAAAACCCCACTTCAGCATTTGCCTTTTAAAATTTGGCCTGTGTCCCCACAGAGAACCCCAAGGACAATGACACTCTAAAAAAACCCCATGGTGCAACCAGCAACAGTGAATGTTACAAAAACATTACTTAGATGGGGTTAACGGGAGACAACATCAAGGATGCTCCTTTCCTCCTGCCTTTGGGGTAACAGCTGGACAGTATAGGTAGTATCAATTTAAAATGATCCCAGAATCTTTATAGCTGTAATTCACAGCTGAAGCATTACTTTCCATTCCTCAACCAAACTCATACAGTCTCCTAGCAGCTCTGAAAACAAACAAAACATAAACCACACCCCCCAAAACCCAACATGTATGTTCACAAAGCTCTTAACCACTGTCCTATCACTGCACCTGAGAAAATGAGGGAAATAGAAAAAGCCTCATCTGAATTATGTGAGAATAAATTTTGCCCTCAACTTTTTCAGTGTGAGTGTCATTTAATTTATTTAAGTTTACCCAGATGCATTTGTATAGGAGTTATTCCAGTTCAGCTGCAAATAAACTAGAATAACAGCTAATAAAAGGAAATCTTTCCTGTTTATTTCAAGTAGACTAACATCCACTATTGGCTAACACTACTAGGAATTTAATGTAGCTTCCTGAATTGGCTACATATAAGTAAATATCAAGGTTAAGAAATAATGGTAACAGTCACACTGACAAAAGTTAGAAGTTTCCATCTTTTTCTCAGTAATAAGTTGGGCACTGAAGCTGTGATGTGAGATTTCCGATCGCATGCTATATTGTGTTTTCACACAATCGTATTTATACTGTCATTAAATATTCCTCAACTTAACAGCTCTAAACACGTTATATTTTTATGCTTGGAAGCTTGGCCAGTTGCATAAAATACTCTCTTAAACTTGTATATTAGATCATTTTGTGTTTCTCATGGTGCCATTTTCTCCAGAAATGGGTACTGCTGGAAATAACCTTATTTCCAAGTCTTCTATTTAAACTCCTTGTTTCCATTATTCAGACACAGATTTATTTTGAGAAGGAGAGGCAGGCTTGGGGGTGGGAAAGGAGAGGATGAGGCACTCCTCATTAGATGATGCTTTTGGAGCTAGGCAGCAGTCTAACCCCTTCCAGTCACCACAATTCAAACTCACGTTAACCCCTTCATTATTTAAGAGTTTAGCTGTTTTCAAGCATGCCTCCAAGAAAACTTGTGACCTCTATTCCAAGTAGCCTGTACTTCTGCAACATTATGTTCATTTTCTGAAGTATAGATGCTGCTACAGTATCTGTAACACAGGTTTTGAGTGTTTACTGCTGTGTGATTTCTACCCATAAGCAAACTCCTATCAATTAGTCTCTAAAGTTTTCTTTCCTCAGTACAGCCACAATCCTATTTTGGTATTGTCAATGCTTAAAGAATCTATCCTCCTGAAGAAGAAAACGGTTAATACTCTATCATCCATTCAATGCTTTCCACAGGTTTTGTGGAAAATAATAAAAAGATCACTTAATTTTTTTCTTTAATCAGTCACATCAAAGCTCTCCTGTGCTGTCTGAACTCCTTCTTCACGGAATTTAGATTATGGTAATCTAAGAATGAAGATGCTTAGATCTTAACATGCACGGAGTTGTTGTCTCCTGCTTTTAAGGTCTTTCTGCTAATTCAGCTGCTTCCATGTAAACTCTGTCAGTTTTTGCAACATCACACTCACAAAGTATAGTGGGTGCTGCCTAACCATTGCTGGTCATTTTAAAGCTTTTCTGATTGCATGTTGCAGAGCAGAATTCAACATTCATCCTCTTCACATCAGTCAAGAATTAACATTAATTTCCATGTCACACAGCTTGCAGTGATCAGACACCTGGTGTTTTGGTGCACCTCAGGGGCTGAGACAATTCCAGTATTTATTTGATCACATACGTAACAGCTGTAAGCACTGTCAAATCCACCAACATTTTTTCTTAACCCCTCGCCCTTTTCTTTGCTGATGTGTGCACAAAACTTCCTCAACTGATTTTAAGAAGTCATGGTTGATGATTTTATTCTCATGTGACAGTGATATATATCAGATAACCACAAGGGTATAAGTGAGCAATAAAATAACCACAGTACAGAAATGAAAGAAGTGAACGGATGTTATCTCATACAGAGAAGAAAGAGAATCTGAGGTCATCCAGCCAGGTTACAAGTATCAAATTATTAAGAGATATCCAGTGAACCAGCAACTGGTGTATCTGTCTCTGTAATTAGGTCCTGGGCACACACCTTTCCAGAAACCTTGAGATACGAGGGAAGCTGCTATGAGATTATGAATTTGCATAGGAAGGATAGGCTGTGTTAAAGAAACAAACCAGTGACGTGCTGTATTACGCCACCACCACTACCTCAGTCCTGCAAGACTTGAATGCATATGGCTTAATATTAAGTATCACATAGCACAGGAGGGAATAAAGACATGATCATTTACTGTAGAGATATCGTAAGGTTCACAATAATGATACTGAAAAAGCAAATTGTTCCATTAACAGTAGATTCTGTATTTATGAGGAAAAAAACCCCCACAGTACACGTATGCCATAAGAATGTAAGAGCACTACCTCCTCAGGCATAAACAATTTAAAAATAAAGAGCTCTAGACAGCTTGAACCCAGAAGTCCTTAACAAACTGGCTGGTTGTACCTCTGTCGTAACACTCATTTTAGAAAGTCTCAGAATGCTGAAAGCATCTCAGTATGACAAGAAAGTGAGCATTTTCTTGATGTTTAAAAAGGGTAAAAAGGAAACCAAAGAAATGCTGGATCCTGATCACAATCTTGAGCAAAATAATGGAAAAATTATATTGCATTTGATTAATTAACAATAGGAATACAGTTAAAAAGACCATGGTTCATGGAATAAAAAGTTGTCTTAAACCCACCTTATTCTTTGGAGACTCTTAACAGCCCTCTCCACATGAACATTCCCAACAGTTCCTGAAACCTTTTCAGTCTTCCAATACCCTGAAGTTGCAACAAACCCATCAATTTAAAACCACACCTGCATCTGGTGATTTTCTAATGACAAGGATATACTCCATCAGCTTTCCAAAACATAGCAGATTACTCCTGAGATCTTTTTCATTAAATCTGTATGAAAACACATCCTTCCATCCTTCACGGATTTTTCTTTTTAATGGCATTCATTAGTTTATTTGTTGGTATTGCATTCTTTACGAGCCACTGTGTGCCATGTTATTAAAAAACATGCTAGGTCTCCAGGGAACAGACCACGAAGTGTCAGGGCAGCAAACTCCCAGCTTTCACAGTGATATTCAGCTGCTTTGCATGTAACAGAAAAGAATAATAAACTGATGTACTTTGACAGGGAGCTTCTAGGTCTGTTCATGGAGAGCAGGTTTCAGAAGCATACAACCTTTGCATTTTCTGTTTCTTTTCTGAGAGAACTCCTTGCCGTCATACTTGCAAAAATCTGATCTGATCGCTGACATTTATGTACTCTTGTTTACAGCCTGTGTGCCAGGCACAGGTCATTCATAGGTGTGCCATTGATTCTAATATCAGCAAAATGCAGCTCATACCAACCTTACAAATGGCCAACATCTAGTACCCAGCCTATTTTTCACAGTAACTTGCTTCATCCTACTTTTCGCTTACACCGCAACTATATTTCAATTTATAATTTAGCTTTCCAGTTAACAGATCAGATGTATACACTTGTATCAGAACATGTGTTTTGCCTTTGTCAGAAAGGACGGTCTCTCTCAGATTATATTTTCATATGAGACTATGAATACAGGAATTTTTTGCTAAACTTCATCTAGCAGTATGCCTACCACCAGCACCTTGGCAGCAGCTATATGGAGCAGCATGGAAGATTCCATCCTCTACAGTTTCTCTTCAATACTGCCAGGAAACTATGGAAGTACTGCCACAAGTCTCCTCTCAGTATCTGCCAAATTCCTTTCCAGAAGGAGAAATTCCAGTTGCTCCATGCCAAAATTTAGTTTTCATAGGCATAAATTGTGAAAAGGTGGGATGCACAAGAGTACTGTTAAGAGATTAAACTATTTCTTACCATAAATTTTCTGGTAAATATGTAAGAGTGGGATTTATGATTTCAGCCACCTTGTACTTAGGTGTTAAATCTAAACTAGTTAACAGAGAGAGAAAAGCATTGCAGGAAGTCTAGAGACTAGCTTAAACTGTTCACCTACTAAATAGCTCAAGTTGGCCAAAAGGAATCCTATTGTAAATGCCACACAATGAATTGGTTTGTACCTCTTAATAAATGCTAAAATTCTCTGACATGACAGTAAAAGACTGCAGCCCTTCAGTGGCTGAACTAAGTTGGAGAAAAGAACAAGATTAAAAACTGAATCTTCTGGCAGTATCCCTTGCATTCTTCATGATCAAGACCCTGGATTAAATTCCCCAGTGCATTACCAACACTCTGTGTTACCCAGGGTTTGTTCTGTTAGTGCCCAGGCTGTCATCTGTAAAAAGAGGGCAAAAGAACTTTTTATCCTGCTCATTCTTTGGTGTCTCCTCTAAGTTCTTCAGGGTCACATCGAATTCTTTTTCTTAATGCCATCTACTCCCTCACAAAAAAAAACCCCAACAAAACAAAACAAAACAAAAATCAGGACATGGAAAAGGGAGAGGAAGTTTATATTATTCTGTGAAGAACTTTGGCATCAACTAGTAACTTTGAAGAATAATCCTGAAGATGAAAGATGCAGATGAAGGACCAGACCCTGTCCAGCAGTCACATGGCATAAAAAAGAATGGTTTCCAAGGAAATGGATATCTAGGAAGTAATCTGAAGTTAAATAAAGATTTCTACATGCAGCCTAGGAAAAAGCAGAGTTTTATCAGCACTGGCACAGCCTCCGGCGTAGAAGTTAACAAACCCAGAAGAAAAAGAGCTCGCTTAACTTCCACTGAACTATGACTAGGTAGATCACTAGGTTAACAGCAGTGAAAAGTGTTTCCAGTTAATCTGCACTGGCCCCTAACCACCTAATGCCCAGGACATTCCTGCTTATTGAATGAAGAGAAGGGGATGGAAATTATGTCAAGGAAGAAATAAACCAGGATCATGAAAACCAGTCATGACAATTAACAAAGAGACATAAAGAAGCTAATGCTAAGCACATATCCATAAGCTGAAAATCAGAATAGAGACTCTGGATCAGACATCTATTGATTTCTGTGCAAGGTAGGATATGACTAAACAAAAATAAGTGAATTGAGAAGAGAGGTGGAAAGAAATGAGGAAAGAGAGATGTTTGAAGTTTAATAAGAATGACTAATTTTCCAATTTTGTGTGATATATAAACATGCGTTTAAAGCTACAAATGGAACAATGTAAGACACACAAATAATATAATTGCCAAATAAGAGGACAGTTCACAATTTATTTAAATCCTAAGCCAACACTTGGAATAGTCAGAATGGATTTTATTTTTTTTGTTACTTTTAATGACAGAAATTATGTTAGCAGCATGGGCTGCTACTCCAGCCTCTCTCCAAAAACAACAGATAACTAGAAAGCCAAGAAACCAATGACCAAAAGACAAAAAAGAGATATGGGAATGAGGGAGACCTACTACTTGGTAGTTTTGTATCTTCACAATATACTCTTTTAGAAGAGTAGAGCAAAAATCAGTGGGCACAAAATACTGAGAGTGGTCCCCATGGACATGGTGTGCTGCAGCCCAGAGGGAAGGAAGAAGAGCCCAGGAGAGCTTAAAGAAGGGAACTGTCAGGTAGACAAGCTGCCTGAAGCCACGCTGTCATGGCTTTCTTGTGGACCCAAGTCTACCATGTGCAAGTGAGCAGATCTGTGCACAGATACAAGACAGGCTACCAGGAAACAGTGGCGAGAGGCAGCAATTACAGAAGCACCAAGCTGCAAGATAACCTCAGACTCCAAACAACAATGCAGCCAAAACCGAATACAAGTGTTGGGGCAGGCAAGCACCATTTCCAGACTGAGTAGGTCAAAAATCAGGGAGGCAAAGAAAAGGTCTCAGCCAGAGGAAAGAGTTTCTCAGAGAAGGACAGCAGTGACCAAGAGATGTCCCTCCTCAACAGCAACAGGACAAACAAAAAGTGGGAGACTAGTTTAGAGATCATAGTTGATGTCCTCTGTCAATGAGGCCTGACAGGCCACAGTGGCATGGCAAGAAAGGCACTTTCTAGGGTATAGTATGTATGAGGTTGGTGAACGTTCCATTGGAAAGAAAAACTATGAACTATCAGGGACCGTGAGAAAAAAAAAAAAAAAGGAGAAATTTGGAGTAGTCATCAGGAAATCAATCTGTGCAGATAGGGCTAGGATGCTAATTCAAATAACAGCACCCGTATAAACAGTTGTCCTAATAACGAGACAATTTAATAAGTGTGGAGCCCTGATGGTATGCCGAACATTAAAGAGAGCAACGTTTTCATTGCTTACTGTTTGAGAACAGCGTGACAGCCAAGCCTTCAAGAGGAAGGTGAGTCTGGGAAGTGAACTAAGATCTGAACGTTTCTCTTATGGAAAAGATTAGGAGTAAGCTTGTCCACACTTCAAAATATGTGCCACCTGAGAGATGATTCTCTAGTATGCTTACCTTAATTTGCAGCCAGCTCAATGTAAGAGGTGCAGAATCCTTTTCAAACTGCAGTTGGGATTACTGTTGTGAGCAATGAACTTCATGGAACTGATTCTCAGCGGGTGGGAGAGCCCTGGTATTTAGGACTTCCTGAACGGACTAAAAGTTAGGGATGACTTAGACTACCTTATGGCTGTTTGGCAAATAGTTTCTTTATTTTCAGAGACCTTTCTGTTATTTGTGCCAAGATCTGAACTTTATTTTTGCATCCAAAAATATCACCTTTGGGTTGAAAAAACACAGCACGGTTTTTGCTCATGGCCTAAAACAACATAACTAACATTTATGAATTGTACCCATCCGCTTTTGGTAGGAAACTGAATTTGCAAACAGAAGAGTGGTCACCTACATTTCAGTTTTTTCACTTGTTTTCCCCGCCATTAAAGAAACATAGAAGAAAGTGGGGATGATAGCCAGATGATCCCACTGTTCTCAAAACACATAAAATAGAAGAGTCAATTGTATTGTAAAGAATGACTATGATGAGAAGGATACTTCTTTATCTTGGCTTTTCATTTTATTTTATTTTTGGCTTCCAAGAGAGTAAGGTGTGGTTTAGAGGGGAGATCTTTGGGTTACTATACCATGCTTCCCAACTGGAAAGCAGCTAAGGGGGGATATTTCATATGAAGGCTTTTATTTTACTTCTGACAGCAAGTCATTAAATATAATGAGCCCTTCCTTTCCTTTAAAGGACCCCTTCAGGATCAGTGCCAAAATAGGAATGGTGCAATTAGGAATTTCTTTCCTTCCAAGGAAGAGGGCCTCAGATTACTGTCTCTCATTACTGCAAGGATGAGCTTCAGGGTTTGACAACCTTATTAATTACTCTAGTGCACTGGCACAGCCAACACTATCTGATATTCTTAACATCCCACAAACTGTGCTTTGAAAATATCCCCCAGCTCTTATATCCAGACAGATTTATGGAAGTGAATGAGTAGTAGGAAACCCAAATGACTGATATTTAACCATACCAGCACTGATCTGATCCATTTAAAAACAAGGGGGCCTCTCTCATTCATTCCTTCCAAAGATGTTTCAGCCTGACTTAAGCTTCATGCTGAAGAATATGACAAGAGACCCCCACCCCAGTGTGAAATCAGTCCAAGGACATCAAAACAGAAGAAACCAGAATGAGTGTCTGCAAAGAAACAAGGATTCTTGGGAAAATTTCTGACTTCCTTTCAGACCATGGATAAATTGATTAAACACTAATGAACAAAATAGTGACTGAAAAAAAAAATGATTGGGGACAGTCCCTCCTACAGTCTTGAGCTATTTCATTTGCAAGCAGTACAGTAACACAACTGGATGCATTTCTGGATGTATCTGGAAAGTGTCTATATGCACGAGAAACAAGCAGAATACACTGGATGAAAACAAATAGAACACATAAATGTGGAAATCTCTGAATATCTCAACTCAAGCTCTTACATTTGTTCAAGAGAAAACAAAATCATCTTCTATGAGAGTAAATTCATGAAACACTGTAGCTGCTGGAGTCCAGATCTGCTGCACCACCACTTACCTTCCAAAGTAATAAGTTCTTTAGGAATCACAGTAATAGCCCTCGCTCTCTCGAAGTGATCGGTGGGGAAATGGTATGAGGGCCTCAGCTCCTTTTAATAATTACTTGCTTTAATCAGGCCTTTATCAGAGAAAGAGACTGCATATCCCACTAGAGTCTCCCTAAAGACCAGTGCCTGACTATCGTTGGCCTGTGGTTGGAGTTTCTTTGCTGCAAGGGGTCACTCCGGACCTGTCCACACAAGGGAGAAAAATGAGGTTTCTATCCCTCAGCCCTCAAAGCTGAGACAAACAGCAGAGAGCCTTAGTTCTTTGCTCCCAGGATACCAGCCAACACGCATGAGCCAGCACAATGAGGAAAACAAACAACATGAGGTCAAGAGCTTGTGCGGTTTTCTTCTCTGTTGGCCCCCAGTAAAAGCCTGAATCACGACAAGTCCTAAAGCAAACCTGGCTCTGCCCCCAGTGCAGTATATCACTGTGGAGTCCCTTACGTAAGGCAGCTCGCAAGGTGACAAAATGCCTCACAGTGGCATGTAACTTTTAACAGTTAACGCATGCACTGCCTGAAAGGTTCTTCAGTTCCACACAATTCCTACACTTTCAGTGCACACTCTTCTGACATCCAGAAAGGAGCTACCAGACCAAGCACGGGTTCCCTGACTCACCAAATGCAGCACACCTGTCAGAGTTTGTGTACATTTAGATCACACTTGAACTGCTCATCCCAGCTCTCATTGTACCTTTTCAGCTGTAAACAGCCAGAGATTGTAGCTGTAATTAGGAAATTATCATCCACAGGAAAAGACCAAATACATATTTGAGTAGTCCCGTTCTTTTCTATATATGCTTGTCAAGAGTTCCCACTGCCCTCCTGGTACTTCAGTAGATATCATCCCAGTGGAGGAGCAAGTATCATGGTAAAATCACTGGTGTCATTTCAGCCTCACATCAGTGCTCAACAGAACTTCTTCCAGAGCTTGCGCAGAATCACATATCTCAAAACATCCTTTCTGTGCCAGATGCCCCTGAAGAAGCCTCAACTCTTCTGCATCAGGAAGTTGCAAATGACACTGTAAATACCAGAAGTGTCCTAAGCACTTCCAAGAATCCATGTCACTACAACAGCCAGCTCCCTGGTCAATAAAAGCTACCGCTTCCTTGCAAGCAGAGGATGAACTCCACTTCATTTACAGTAATGAGAAAGCATGATGGAGCGTGCACAGCACATGCACTCTGAAGGAACTGCACAATCAATAGTAGATAGTATATTCTTTTAGAAGCAGATGTTGAAGCATTTCACTACAAGAGAGACATCAAGGTGGTGGAGCATGTCCAAAGAAGGGCAACAAAGCTGGTGAAGGGTCTAGAGCACAAGTCTTATGAGGAGTGGCTGAGGGAACTGGGGTTTATCCTGGAGAAAAGGAGGCTCATGAAAGACCTTATCACTCTCTACAACTACCTGAAAGGAGGTTGTAGTGAGGTGGTGTTAGTCTCTTCTCCCAGTTAACAAGTGACAGGACAAGAGGAAACAGCCTCAAGTTGCGCCAGGGGAGGTTTAGATTGGATATTAGGGAGCATTTCTTTACAGAAGGGGTTGTCAAGCATTGGAACAGGCTGCCCTGGGAAGTGGTGGAGTCCCCATCCCTGGAGGTATTTAAAAGACAAGTAGTTGTGGCACTCAAGGACATGGTTTAGTGGTGGACTTGGCAGTGCTAGGTTAACAGTTGAACTTGATGGTCTTAATGGTCTTGTCCAACCTACAGGATTCTATAATCCTGTGATTCTATTTGCATTGCCCTCCACCTAGGAATGGCTTTGACAAGAAGTAATTTCATCTTGTTTTAAAAAAAAGGAGAGCCATGTAACCTGCCATAACACCATAGCCACGTCTGAAGTATCCAAGCTAGAATCTGTTACCATATCCTTCTACATCACAATATTTTGGGAAGGCTGGGTAGAGAATAGTTGCTGTTTAGACACTGAATTCCTGCTTTACTGTCTTCTACTCAGACCAAGATTAGGTTTTAAAATTGCTCTGAGGCATGATGGAAAGCCAGTTCAGTTCCCAGGACATCAGTGAGGCAGACTTCATTGATGGAGCCCTGAGAGGGAGTAGGCTGCAGCGTGCTGGGCACAGGGAAGCCTGCACTTGGCTTTGAAGGCAGTCATGGCACTGCTATAGCTCCAAATCAACACACCAAAGGCACAGTGCAGTGCCCAGGTCTGTGTCTCTGAGTAAGAGATGGGGTTACTGTGCCAGTGAAGGTGGACAAACACCTATCCCTATTATCCTCTTCCCAGCATGGCCCTGTCAGCCCTAGGCAAGAGTCAAACACCTTTCAGACATCTTCCTCACAGCCTCAGCTAGAAATTGTTGCCAGCTTCTAAGGTAGGGACCACAACTTTGCCAGCGAGTGCTCCAGCAGCATGTGGAGTCTGCCGGTGCCAGCTGAGACTCCCAAATGGGCTTCCTAACAGCTGAGCCTCTCAGTGCCAGCTGGGCTCCAGAAGAGCAAAGCAGTCAAACAAACACTCAGAGGAGGCTAAGAAGATGGAATGTGAAACTAAGCACAAACTTCAGCAGGGTATTTAACAGTTTGGCAGCCAAGATTTCAAATGTCTTCCTTGCATCATGGCTAGCGTTCTCTGCAGCTGTAAGCAATGCTCGCCTCCAGAGCACACTCACCCTGAGTAACGTGTACTTTATGCTTTGCATACACTCATTTCTTCTTCTTTATGCATCTGAGAATCTGAGCTTTGAAACTAAAGGCATAGAGACACCAAGTGATTGCTTTGCATTCTTTTAAATCTCATGCAAGGTGTTTGTAACTGAAGGAGAAAAAACAAGCTGTGTACTTCTTACAAGACCTAAAGACACCAGTGCATCCTTCACAGAGCTCAACCTGCCAGGTGCTCCTACCCACTGTGTGTAAGAGATACCAAGCCACAGGAGAAAGAGCAAGACATGGCAGGAGGGCTGACAAGGTGCAGAGGATCGGGAATGGCTTTGCACAGCAGGCAAAACACTCAGAAAGGTTCCAAGACCCATAAAACCAAATTGAACTGCATAAAACTGATTATGTTCAGTCCACTCTGTTCTGTCAAAAAGATGAGGGAGATGGAGAAAGAGAACCTGATTGCTGTACTTCAGTTAGCATTCACAAGACATGTTACTGTCACATAGCACCAGCATTTGGTTTCACCTAGAAACCCAACACCAGCAATTATAGGATATGCGCTCCTCTCTTCCTTCATACGATGAAATTATCCTCTGAAAATCGACTCAGTGTCACAAATGACTGAGCTGGCATGAAGACTATCAATCACATCACCAGAGAAACAAGAGGGAATTTGACAACTATTCATCAGTGCTGTGCCTTCTCAGGAGCAGATAAGGATATGTTATGGAAAAGTGATACAAATGCACAGCTTCAAGGAGAACACTTCTATTTCCTCCACCAATGGAAAAGCCAATGCTGTCAGAAAGCTCGTATCACTAACCCCAATATTCAGTGTAAAAGGATAAACTTTTTTTTCCAAAGCAACACATTTAAATGTCCACTGAAACTGAGTTATAGATCTCCTTAATTTTGGGGGCCTTAAAAAAAAGTCCCCAAAAAATAAATTCGGTGCACTGGTTCTGTTCCAAGGAACTAGAACATACTGTTTTATGTCTCACCACATTTAAATAAGGGAGATAAAACAGGTAAAACAGGACAAGGATTAAGGCACCAAGTCTAAGCAGCCTTCTCCATATGGAAAGCTGTGGCAGAACTGGAAAGAAATCTGACTCCCCTTACCGTATTGTAAGAGAGCTAGATAATAGAACCTTCCAGTTCACTTTGCCTAACTTAAATTTAAAGTCACATTAAAAGGATAAATGGATTTATTCTGTACATTTACTTTTAGTAGTAGGTTAGGACAACCGAAAGAACAACAAATGTCTCAAGTGCTGCCAGTGCTTATAATTCTATTCTGAATTCAGTTCTCTACAGCGTTTTTCTTAAATGTGTAGTTTCTGGAGCCATGTAATGACATGAAAATTACAGCAACAAAAATTGCTTAATAGTTACCCAGGATAGCAAACACAAACTCGAAAGACTCAGAAACCAGATGGCTCATAAATATGTTTGTTTTAATTTGATGATTTTTAACCCTATCCTGTGATGTGAAACCTGAGCTTAGAGAGTTTAGGTACCAGAAAAACAGTGCTTGCTATACATTTATCCTTTGCCAAGCTCAGAAAGACTGAGCAAGGTACTTTCAGCTGTCACTTCTCACCAGATTTGTTTCTTGCTCCTTTGTTCAACAAGGCCAAGTGCAAGGTCCTGCACGTGGGCTGAGGCAATCCCAGGCACAAACACAGGCTGAGCAACGAGTGGATTGAGAGCAGGCCTGAGGAGAAGGACCTGGGGGGAGCAGTAGTAGACAGAAAACTGAACATAGGCCAGCAATATGTGCTTGCAGCCCAGAAAGCCAACCATATCCTGGACTGCATCAAGAGCAGTATGGCCAGCAGGTCAAGGGAGGTGACTCTCTTCCTCTACTCTGCTCTCACGAGTCGTCATCCCCCCCCTGCCCCCGGCAGTGCTGTGTCCAGCTCTGGGGGCTCCAACATAAGAACAGAGATCTGCTTGAGCAGGTCCAGAGGAGGCCACAAAGATGCTCAGGGGGCTGGAGCACCTCCCTGTGAGGACAGGCTGAGAGAGTTGGGGGGACTCAGCTGGAGAAGAGAAGGCTCCAGGGAGAACTTACAGTGACCTCCCAGTGCTTAAAGGAGACTACAGGAAAGGTGGGGAGGGACTCTTGATCAGGGGGTGTAGGGATTAGACAAGGGGTAATGGTTTTAAATGGAAAGAGAGTAGGTTTAGATTAGATAAAAAGAAGAAATTATCTCCTGTGAGGGTGGTGAGACACTGGCACAGGTTGCCCAGAGCAGCTGTGGCTGCCCCCTCCCTGGAAGGGTTCAATGTCAGGTTGGACAGGGCTTTGGGCAACCTGGGCTAGTGGAACGTGTCCCTGCCCAGGGCAGGAGGGTTGGGACTAGATGGTCTTTAAGGTCCCTTCCAACCCAAACTGTTCTGTGACTCTATAATTTTTGTGTTTGGGTCACCAAGAAAGAAAGAACATGCTTAAGAATATTTTTAAACATAGCTGACCTTTTTTTGAAAACTCATGGGAGCACTTCTGTGCATGCTAGAGCTTATAAAACATTCTGTGTATAAAATTTAAGCCTGGGTCCCAAACTATTTTGCTATCTCCCTTTTAGATAATAAATGTAAACCCCAGCTCACCACCTTCAGAACAGATTCAGTCCTATCCCTAATTGTTTCAGAACACCTCCTCTAAACAGTTTCTACATGGTATGGGTCAACGTTGAAAACAGACTGTTTTGTCTAAGGGGCTATGGGGACCCTTGAAGGCCACACAACAACATGGTGTATCTCTTATTCCTCAGTACTGTAGCATCAATACTAGGATTCAGACTAGTCTGAATTTTGTGACGCCCAAAACTGTTAAAAGTTTTGATAACTGGATGCCAAAAACTAACAAGGTCCAAAATTAAGGAAGTGCCATAAACAGAACTAGATAGCTAACAACGTTTTTCTATTTAGTAAAACAGGATTGCAGGTTTTTTCACAGTGGTAAACCTCATATGGAGGTTGTCAGCACACTGACATCTGTCTGACAAGGCTGACATCAAGCACTTGCTTCCTTGCAAAAGAATGGAAAACAGACATCACTAAGTTGTAAAATTCAGGTATCTGATCCTACAGGTTAGTTTCACAAAACAATTCAATGACGGAGGAGAGAGATTCAGAAAAAAAACCAACAGTTTAAGAGCTTCTCAAAACAATGCCATCCCCCTTTCCTCTCCCCCTGCCACCTTCCTCTGGCCTCATTGGGAGACCAACTCCCTTCTTGTCCTTGCTCAATCACCATCTCCTCAATTGTACCTACACAAGCTGTACAGGGTCACACCATAACCAGACCATTAAAATGACTTACAAAAAAGAAAACTAGCATTTAACCTAGATAGTTTCAAACCATCCTTACAGCCTGACTGACACAGCTAACATGAGTCCATGCTGCTGTTTGGGGTTTAGCAGGAGAGGTGGGCATGAATGCTGGAGAGCTGAGCTAAACACCACCTGAATGTTGACCTTCTTCATGCTGACTTGGTCTCAAGAGCCCTAAGAAATCCAGCAGAAGAGTCAGCATTTCTGTGTTTGAAATTCTACATTCACCTGACATAATGTACTCCCCACCATTCTCAGCGGAAGAATTCGGTAGCATTATTGATTGGGCTGTTGCTTTTTGTCAATCCTCCTCCTTGCAGCCACAAAGCAGTTTCTATCTACCTTACTCCACATGTACTCTGGTACAGCAGTGAATGTAAATTCTGCTGAAACTTAATTAGAAAATAACTATTAGCAAGATTAGCTGATAGCCTGTACAGTCACATGTCATGTAAGTCCCTGCAAAATGGTAATCTATATATTAAATATATAATTAAAATATCATAAACAATCATGAGCAACCCTCGAGTATTGTACAGTTTTGGATAACTGCATCCACCAAGGAAAATGTGGAAGACAGCTTGTTTAAAGCAAAGCTTTTTTTTCCATATCTTTTCAGGTCTTAAAGTTAGTGAAAAAAATTATTCTCCTTCAGGAAAAAAAACCCAATTTTTTCCTTTCATTTAATTTCATGCCTATATATGCAGGAAGGCACACGAGAGAGGAAAAAAAATGTTTGGGAATTACAATGGGGAGGAAAGAAATTAGAAAAGCTATGCCCTGTCCAAAACTTGTCAGGAAATCAAAAATGAAAACAGGTTTTAGAGGGGAAGCTAAATGTGTGTGTCTAATCAGACTAATCTAGCACAGCTTTAGATGAGGTGAAGTGAGCTAGATCTGCGTAAGTCTGTCATTTTTATATCCACCTGAATAGCCAGAATACAAGCCTTTTTGAAATAACTAAATAAAAGCCAGCTTGGTTTATTCACCTCGTTTTGCTTATAATTAATTCACAAGGTTATTTTTTGCAAATTTTATTGACTTTCAAATTTCTTCTCTAGGATTGCAGACTGACAAACACAATCTGTCAAACTCTGGGAAAGTTTAAACTCTTCTAAGAACCAGATAGATCTTGAAGGGCCAGGAGGCATGTGGGACTTCAGGAAACTTTAAAAAAAATGGTGATAGCAAGTATTCTGCGATGACTGTGCTATCAGGGCTTATAATATTAATAAAGTCCAGTGTCTCATTAAAATCTAGGCTGAACTGTTAGCCTGCATGGAGTTAAAGAAAGCTGCTTTCAGAGGTTTTAAATACTATTCAGGCTCCTGTAGTGACTGTAAACACAGAAAATGCTCCTGTTGTGAATTACATACTTTAAAAGTGTTACTCATGTAAAGATATTTGAACTCCAGCACAGTACATATTAAAATGCCATAGAGCAAACTCTAAAAACATGTTAAAGACCAAGGAAATTTCAAGCAGTCACACTTTTCTATGATTCTACTTGCTGAAGTCAAAGTAGCAAATATGTATTACTCACTCAGAGCTCAGTAGGAAAAAAAATTATAAATAGCAGATACTTGGAAAATTAAATCTTCAGTTAAATATAACAACAGGGACAGAAAATAATAATAACAAAAAAAAAAAAAAGACATCTAAGGTATTAGAAGTGTGTAAGCATAATTGTCCATGATCCTTACATTGTCTAAAGTATTAGTCAAGGCACCAGGGTCTGCAAAACTGTCAAATGAACTTCTAGTAAAGCAAAGAAGTTTTTCAGTCCAGTTCCAGCTTGAAACTCAGCTTTGTCTGAGGTTGCTCAGGTTCAGGCTGACAGCTGCTAACCTTTTCGGTAATCCCAAACCACACTGGCTGGCAAACTCCATTGGAAAAAGAGTTCCTCCATCCTGCTCCTCTGCCCAGCCCTGGCCACCTCCCATCCTCTCCGTGTATCCTCACAGTTTTCTCCTGCCTCCCTAAGGCCAGGAAAGCGAAGCAGAAGTTGTAAGGCAGAGCTGCAAATGGGAGTGCACGAGCCCTCAGAGTTCACCCTCAGCATGTAGAAAAAGGTCTTGGTCACAGCTTCAGAGCCACCCAAAACAGGTCTGCATCACTATGTGGAAGCAGGAATTTGGGAGGGTCACATGGGGAAGCAGAAGTTGGGTGTGAAACCACTCCAAAGTCCACCAGGGTTTGAGGCTGCTCCCATGCCAGCAGTTTCTCTAATGTGGGAAGCAAGGTTTCAGTGAACTGTGACTCTGAACCGGGAATCTATTTTGTCAGTTCTCACTGAGGTTCCAATAGGACTGCTATTATGGGCTTGGTTCTGATTCAAGGCAGGAAAAAAGTTCCAGTCTGGGTTTCATTTGGCTTCTGGATAGTACAAAATCTTCACTGTCACAATGCAGGGACACTTCTCACTGCCTGCACTTTATTCAGTGGACCAAAACACCATCACATCCCTTCATGTAACTTCCTAGTGTGGCTCTCACTCAGTTACTTTATCATTCCCATGTTTTTAAAATATAAATATGTATCTCCATAAACATAGACACAGGGGAGAGGTGTAGATGCTTGAACCCTGGAAAGTTTGGCTGTTTATGCCCTCAAACACATGCTGTGCTACAGACTGGGAAAAAAAAAAATCCTAAGTGAGCAACTGAAATGCATGAATAAATGCATCATTCTTGGCTGATATGCCAAAGCTTATGGGATTTCAGATACCAATTAGCTGAAAATCTGTGATGTCTTATTAACATACATGGCTCTCCCAATAGATAGGGGAAAAGTTAAGCTGAGTTGCAAGGCTAGATCTGTGCTTTTTGGAAAGACTTTGGTTTTTAATTCTATACTTGAGTCTCATTCTTGACTACCTTTAACCCTGACGAGTCTGCTGTGTCAATAGGTGTCTGTTTTTTTAAACTCAGTGCCATTGTCAGGGAATTTCTTTCCTTCATATAGAATAGAATAGTTCAGTTGGAAGGGACCTACAACAATCATGTAGTCCAACTGCCTAAAATAAAGCCATTTAGAAATCTTAACAGGTTTTTTACCAACAAGTAGAAGACAAGGTTGTACAGAATTGTGTAAAGTTTCATGGTTTTCTAGCCAGCTTTATGTTAAGGAGCACATATAGAAAAGCAACCTGAAATTCTCCTATAAAGGTAAAACCTGGCCTGTGGATGAGCATCTTACTTAAATTCTGAGTTCTTCGTTTCCTCAGTACATAGGGCAGAGTTGCCTTTTCTAGGTGAGGAAGTCTGGAAGGTCATCTCTGTTTTCCTCTATATCATTTCTCTCTGTTTTCATTACTCCTTACAGTGCTGGTATCATACACACTGGAAAAAGCTGAAGTCTGGAAGTACACCACCTTGAGGAAAGCTCTTAGAAACAGCCCACCTGAGAGAGGCAAAGCGCTTCAGTGACACCCTGCCACTTGCCTGGGAGCTGTGCAGCGACCTGGGAAGGTCCTGACGCCACATCTGCTCAGTGGTAAAGGTCCTGAGCTCCCCTCTTGCACATCTAACATAAAAAGGCAGGAGATTGGCATTCCGCAGGCATAGCCCCTCCAACTCCGCATGGTGCTGAACCAGTCACTGTCTGAACCAAAGGCTCGACATGTTCCTCCTACACACAGGTAATCCACCAGTATGATCTGTCACCACTCCCACAGAGACCCCGGTTCTCCCTATTCACTCAGAGCACATCTGTCAGACCAACTGCAAGTCACCTCTTATCAAACACCTCAACTCACCACTCCTCCAAGCTGGCCTGCTATCTTGGCTGCCGTGGGTTTCGTCTTTGTGCACACCCTGTCCTGCTGATATCGGGCTACATCAGAGCACTGGGTTTGTAACACGCCAGGAGAGGAGAGAAGCAGGGAAGCAATTATAATGGAATGGAGGAAGAGGAATTGTAAGAGGAAGGACTGATGCTGAGAGACAGGAAAAGACTACAAGCCTGATCCAATTAATTAACATAATTAATGTCATTATTTTCCTCCTCTGATTTAAGTATTCAATACAGAAATCATGCTTACTCGTAAGAGTCTCAGATAAAAGTCTCCAGATACAGTAGGCAAGATTATGTACTGTTGTAGCAGTATTCCCGTACAGGGCCATCAATTTGTGTTAACTAACAACCCCATGGATTCCTTCCTCTCCATTTATTTGTGAAAAGAGCTCACCTGTCTCTTCTCTCAGCAGCTGAGCTGTGCTTCTGCTTTTACTAAAGGTTTGTAAAAAGTTCAGGTTGTCTTTGTTTATTTCTCAGGAATTCAATCCAATACCAAGCGATAAACAACAGTACCAGCCACTGTGCATATGTGCAGTGATGAACACCAGCCTGAGGACAACCACCTGCATGCACAAATCCAGGTACAAATCGGTATGTGGTATTACAAGATAACTGAGCAGCTTTAACGTAGGATTTTCTAAGTTACTGGCAAGCCCCAAAAAATTAAAAAAAAAATATCCAACCGTCACAGGTCAGCCTGAAAATTCTTCAGAATTTTTATAAAACTTCAAAGACCAACACATTTCAGGGACTTTTGAACTATAACATTTCATGTCAAAACTAAACATATGATACTAAACAATGTTTTAAGATTTTTAAATAAAGACTTAATATTTTTGAATAAAAGACTTCTCTGAGCAAAAGTTCAAATTAAACAAAAACGTTAAAACAACAAGACTCATTTGAATGTCTCAATATGATCTAACTGGTGCACACACAAAACAAACCTCCATACCTAACAGCTTAAAACCTAGACCACTTCATAAAACATTTTTCACTAAAATTATTTCAAGATGAAAACATCACTCCAGTCACAGACCTCCCAGATGCACTGCTTCGTGGAATCACACACACAGGCAGGCTGAGGACAGGGACCCTCCTGTGTATCTGTTTAGGACTCCGTGGGGTGGGAGAGGAATGCTTTGGAAAGACCACTGAAGCAGGGCATCCTTTTCTCCAACTTTGATCTTATGGACTAATTAGAAAACATGAAACCATGTAACGCTGACGGTGAGATGGATTTCTCCTGTGGCTGATCACAAGACATTGTCTTCAGCTCTAAAGTAACAGTACATACAGCTCACTACCTGATTTCTTCCTCCTCCACCTTAGTCCTCCTTCTTGATGTAGTTTACAAATCCCCAATGTTCATCTGCATGTGCTCCCTTACCGTGGGATTCCATCTGTTCTATCCTTTCCCACTGTACTTCAAAGGGTCCTCAACTTTGTAATGTCTGTGACAAAGAGAACTGTCTTTTTTTATTTCAAGGCATCTGCCCAATATTTGACTTCCAGTGACCATCATAGTGCCGTGAATTACATATCTGGACTAGGCACAGTATTGGTGGATATGCTGTTATATGCACAGTAAAGAACTATGGACCTAACTCCTATGACAAATTTTAAGGTGCTGCCCTCATTGTAACTATTTAAGTGAAAATACTGAAACAAGTACTGAAAAGTACTAAAAACTGAATACTGAAAGTACTGAAAGTATTTTAACTGAGTGGAGATAGTCACAAGAAAAAGAAAATAAGAGATAAGCTCTCCAATGAAGATGCAAAAGAGAATATAGGGCCCCATCCCTTCCACTCTTGGCATGCTCTCCTCTAGACAGACAAAGAGATACACAAAGCAGTAAAGGTTTGTCTAAGTGAGATAGATGCTCTGGTTTATTTCAGGTTGGCTTACAACAAAATGAAGTACTCCTATATAGGTATCTTCATGCATGTATGGACTGCTTAAATTTAAACCAGCTTATACTCACTCTATAAAACAGGCTGGTTTGGTTTTGAGGGGCAGACAAACCTAGGGAGAAGAAGAAAACCTAAAACCTTCAGGGCTTCTGAAAACAGTTTGTTAGACAAATGCAAGGAGGAAGTAGCATGCAGCAACAGGGCATTCACCGTTGCCATGCTGATATACCATTCCACAAACAAACAAACAGAAGGCTGCCTGTCTTACTCCTAAACCTGCCACCAACCTCCCCATGCCTCTCTGCCTTAGAAAGGATTCAACAAAACCCCAAACCATAACTATTCCCCAGGCTGAAATTAAACATAAGATATCCTATTCTGTGACAGCTCCACTACAAGTACTGGAAAGGGATGTAAAGAAAGACTTGAGAAAATGCCTCTTATCTCAGGAACTGTGATTATACTCAGTAGCTAAACTCTGAACAATGACATAAACATGACTGTGCTTTTGGAAAGGTGTTTGAGGTTTGCCCAGGACATATGTTGTGCTGTAATTTTGCGAACAGTTTGGGCTCTGCACCCAAACGAAAAAGCATGACATCTGGTCAAGCACCACCCTGTTTTTCACAGAGGACTAAAAAGACTGACCTACCCCCTCAATCAAGCTGAAGTAATCAAAGGAAAACCATCCAATATGAAGACTGAAAGCAGGGCTGGTGCTTAAAATAAAAATAAAATTCTCCCACACATTCATCTGGCGGCTTTTTTCACCTTCTTCCCAGCCATCTCCTGAGACTAGTGTGTAACCTCAGCCTCTGAATGACTGCAAAGTTGTTTTGACACTGAACAAGGCACATTTGTGCACTGAGTCCTTTTTGGGGTTTGTTGTTGGTAGTTTTGGGGCTCTTTTTCTGAGGGTTCTTTTCTGCTGTTATCTACAACTTTTTGAATTTTCTTATAGAGTCTTAATTTTTGCACCAAAAGGAGTTCTGACCTCCACCAGTGCTTTAGTGTGTCAAAAACTTTCAATGGGTGAGAACGCTGAAATTTTCCTTTTAGGTTACAGCTCATTAGAAAGGCATATGCCAGGCAGTTAAAACAAGAGAAAAGTAGACCTGTAAATTCCCTCATCACCAAGACCTCAGGCTTTCCAAATAAAGAAGGAAATGTAAAGCCACACTGAGATTATGCTCCCAGAAAACTCCCTCACTGGAAACACAAGTGGCTTTTAAAACAGTTGACTGCAGAGTCCGAGAGCTGACCATAAGAACCCAGTGAGACAAGCAACCGCCACGTGAAGATTGTGACAGCAGCTACACAGTTAAATGCTCATGCATCCAAGTCTCTCCCTGGGTGACTGAGATTATTTTTGACAGAAGATTGGACAGAGATTGTAAAATGTACATTTGTTTTCATTTAGCTCTTTACTTGCTCTCTCTGAAACACCTTTTTTTATCTCTGTCCTTAATACAGTCGTGCTTCAAACCACAGACTGGGAGACACAGCAAATATAATGATTCCTCACACTAACCTTACTTGCATGTTGAAAGTCACCCCGCTAAAAACACTGCGATGATACTTAGCAGCTCTCGATGAGACCACCTGCCATGAGAACTGATGCTGTGGGGACACGCAGCTCTGGTTGCCTGGGGACCCTCTGATGGTAGAGCAACCTCCTCCCGATAGGAGTATCAGGAAATCAAAAGCTCTGTGCTGTGCTTTGGCATTCAGTTGTAAATAGAACTAAACAATGAATCTTGCTTAAAAACCGATGTCCCAGCCTGTCTTCATATAAAAGAAAATACATACTGATTCAGCATTTAGCCAGAGACACAGAATTTAACTGCACTAGCAAGAGCAAGCCGTAGCACCAACAACCTGTTTGCCTTACCTCCTTCCCTGCCTGGGAGCAATATGAGTGTTACACTGAGAAACACAGAAGTGTCTCCTGATCCTTCTCTAAGGACCAAGATCCCTGTCTCTGCACTGGGGTCATTAATGTAACTTCAGCTCTCTGAGAAGTTCAGGCATGTCCTGATACAGCTTTTTCATCCTAATCTTCATAATGAGTTTGCTTGCCACTGTGCACATATAGCAGATGTGACCCGCTCCTACCTTCTTCCATGGTTGCTTGTGGGCATGCCGCCGCTTCCCAACTTCTCTGCTGTTCCTGCAGCTTCCCTCCTAACATCTCCCTCCCTTCGTTCCTTCTGTTATTTCATTCCTCTTTCTGCATTTCAGAACCAAAGCTGACAATGGCAAACAGAGCAGCAAAAGGGTTCGTTTTAAAACAGCTTGAGCACCCCTCTCTAGGTGGGAGCTCCTAACTCCATCCTTCATAGTCCCGATACCTGTCTCCCTCATCCCTCTCCTTAGACAAAGCATCTTCTCCAAACTACACCTTTTCCTGTAAGCAACCTTCACTACTCCTGAAGCATTACTTTTACTCACCTCTCCAAAACAGTCCCAGAGAAAGCAATCCAGTAATCAGAGAGGCAAACCGGTCCTGAGGTATAGCGGTTATTTTCCTGCTGAGCCCTTGTGCAATGACAGCGCCTGCTTCCAGCCTGAGAGCCTCGGGCAGCAGCAGCCTTCCTAAAACTACGGATCACCTATTCATTTCGGTGAACAAAATTTACCTCGATCCAATAACCATCAAGATTTATCTTCCCACATGTCACCCACCTTATATGCTACCACTTTCTGCCCTCTGTCCTTTTTTTCCCCTGTTTTGAAAAGAATGTTTTACTGGTTTTAAAGGTTAAAAGGAAGGGGCAATGAAGGAAGTCTGAGTCCCTGGGCATAAGAGAGAGTTTGCACCATAAGGAGATGAGGGGGGGAAACAAAAAAAAAAAAAAAAAAAAAAGTTCCTTACCCGCTGTGATGACCCACAGCGCCAGGTGCGGGAGCCGGTCCATGGCTCTGCGGGGCGCGGGCGGGTCCCGGCCGGGTGCGCAGCTCTGGAGGGGACGTGCCCGGCTCCTCCTGAGGGCTCTGCAGAGCTCTGACACTGGGCTCGGGCTCCTGCTGCCTCGGAGGAGAATTCCCACCTCCTGCTCGGGAAGGCTCGCACGGGTCCTAGAGCCACCCTCCCTCCCTCCCTCCCTTCCCTCCTCCTCCTCTTTTGCATACCGCTCCCGCACGATCAGCAAATTCATAAGGCAGTTGCTTCAGACGTGGACACATCCATCTATAAATTTTTTAGGCATTAGTATTCACTAGAAAAAGCTGAATTCAGCATCTTCCTGGGTTGTTCCCCCTTCTCTTGCAGCTGCCTCAATGACACACACACACAAGACACACGCACTGCCCAGACCAGACTCAGCTTGTATTTAAAATGATAGAAAAGATTCCCTTGGCCTGGAAGTCCTTTCACTGACCGCCCTGAAAGAGAAATCTGGGTTTACACACCCAGACAGCCACCCTCCTTTCCTTAACTTCACTTACTACCACTTAACTCCCGAGCAGGACAGCCGCAGTTGGTGAGACATGCAACAGGGACCTGCAACACAGTAAGGCACAGGTACTCTGCCCGCAAGCTCCTGCATTCGCTCTTCAATCACTTCACTTGCTAAACTCCTTTTTCTTCTGGTCTGTCAGCATTTCAATTACATTAGTTCACTCCGCCTCCAATTTGTTTGCATGCGGCTTTTTCCTTCACAGGGGGACTTTATTTTAAAACAGATACTCTTTTTAGAATCAGAATACATTCTGTCTGATTAATTCTCCATGTGGATACCCCTACTCTGGATTAGGAGTGCTTTAATCCAAATTAGCATAATTTATCGTGGCTGTGGGCTACAATAATTCAGATTGGAAAATGTTATGAATTTATCAGGTAGCACCCGAGTCACACTGTAGGCACTGGAGAAACTTGGAGCTGGCGTGAATCAAAGCCCTGATGGGTCTGGCACTTTCAAGGCAGATGCCTGCATGGCATTTTAAATTGTGGTTCATAGATAAGGCTAAAAATTTAGTGAATTTACTTAACCTTCTGTGAATCTTCCACTGATATCTATGGAAAGTATGCACTGCTCAAGGGTGGAATTTGCTTTTGTGCTATAACCATATATCTGGATCTCCAAATTTGCTCTTTGTTCAGCTACATATTGCTATTTTCAACAGCTTTAGAGAGGCATATTTCTGAAGACAACCTTGATGATTTAGAAGAAAACATCATTCTGAGACTTTTCTCTATGGCCACATCAATTACAACAGTATGGTAGCAAGAAAGACGGACATTATTGGTTGTTTATTAACTAAATTTATATAAACTGTCCCCCAAGCAAAGTAATAAACCAAGAATAGTGTGTGTTCCTACCCAAGACACACACCAAAAAATGGCCACCAGCTTTCCATCTCTTAAATAACTTTCTTGGCTGAGGCTCTGGAACTGGAAAACAGGTAATTTTTTACTCCAATTGGTTAAAAAGTAGAGGCACCTCAGGAATTTCTATACTTGCTTAAACCCTCCTATGAACAGAAATGTAAAAAATCTGTATCTGCAAGGAACTGGTAGGAGCAGCAGAGACAGAGGAAATCACACTGTTCCTGACAATACTCAGTTTTAAAGAAGTTCACATTTTCCATGGTTTTCATTTATTCTGGCCAAGACAGATGAATTCTGAGGCTCATTACTGAAATGTGAGGCATTCTGTAAAAATGAAATAGATGCATGTGATGCTTTTAAGCAGAAAGTAAAAACAGAGAGGAAGGTGACTAATCTCTGACCAACTGGCTCATTAGCCCACTTTGAGGGTTTGAGTCCTGGCTCAGAAAAGTAAACCTTGGTCTACTGGAAGGTCCACAGTTAATCCTTGGCAAGGTAATCCACATCTGTCAAGCAAAGGAAGTCATCCAATCCAGACAAAAATCAAAGATTTTAAAGATAAAGGACAGGATGTGGAAAACCAAATGTTTCACAATGAAAAACACAAGAAGATATGCAGAGTGTGAAAACAACAAAAATCAGAACAATGCCCAGCATTTGGAAATAGGTACATGAACTACAAGCAAATGCCACTCACCAGCAGCTTGCAAATGGTACAAGAGCATGCACAGCAAGAGATAAAACCCAACATGAACAAGAGAATGACAGCAACACCACTAATTCAGAGGAAATCTCTGTAGAAGTAATTAGGAGCAATGGACAATGCTGCATCAGCAGAGAACTGAACTGTCGGTCTGGAAGCAACTGTGACAATTCCATGCTTTTAAGCTGGGCACTGATGCACAAGCTAGAGCACTGCCAGAATCTGGATACCAGCAATTGAAAAAAACCACTGGTCTTAAATAATGATACCATCTCTGGCTCAGTCACTCAAGAACAACCTATCAGAGCTCAGGAGAGGGAAGCAGACACACTTATCCTATTCTTACATACGGCTAAGGGTGTCCGTTATTGCCCATTGTTGCAAACACAACACAGAGAGCAGCACAGAACTTTGTAACCTCTCAGAAACATTCAGAACAGGGTTGCAAGAGAAGTTCCCAACATGCTACCAAGAAAATTCCTCAGAACTGAAGCGAGATAAGGGAGAAGCCCTTACCCACACAGCAAGAAGAGATCCAGCGATGGGGTTCTAGTCATTGCCAGAAAAAAAGATGGAGTTTTCACTTACAGTGGAAAACATTCCCCATATACAAGAAGAAAGCACTGAAGTGGCAATTGATACCAAATGCATTTCTACATGGGACAGAAAGCAAAGCAAATGTCCACCTAGCTTCAACACCTTCTTTGGGATATACTGTTCTCTGTTGGGCTGTGCACTGCATAGAAAGATATAGCACATTTCTGATAGCACATACAGTACAAAAGTCTGTATCATGACATTTTGATCTAAGAAAAATATGACAAAAATGCAGTCAGAGCCTTCATAAACCTTGCATGGAAAACAAGCTGTAGGGCAAAAGCTAAACAAATACCACGTAAATTCCTTATGATGGAAATAATATCCAGCAGAGCAAGGTGAATGTGGCAAGATGATCAAGACCGGCCCCACTAAGATGAAGGAGTACACACTCATTTGAAACACAAATTATGTAAAGAAATGTGTGCTCAGTCAACCTGCCTCAGCATCCTAAATACTGCTGTACAAAACTCTCTAAAACCATAGGATTTAACTGCTATAAAACCATCTGGAAATCTGAAGGCATTAACCAAAGATGGCCCAGTCAGAGAGATATGGTATCTAAGTGCAAAATTAACTTGTCCTTGGATTCTTCTACTGAGAATATTGATAATTTTTTCGAAGTTGTCCAGTCAGACTTGGAGAGCAGTCACTTACCCATAGAAGAAATTGGGTGTTAGCATACATAAATAAAGAAAGAAGCTTTGGCTTTACTCCATAGCCATTAAAGCTTCACGTCTTCACGCATGGATCATAAAACTCTTTATAGCCTAAGGGACCTGGCAATTCTCAGCCTAACCTTTCCCACAAACAAAAAGGCTATAGAATTATTTTGGTTTCAAATATATGATTGCAATGTTGCATAAAAACTAACAAGATCTGATGATGGTTAGACACATGGTCTCGGGAGTACTTGACAAAAGAACTAAGAAGCAAAAATATCCAGAACCAGATTTTGTATCTGTTACACACATAAGCTCTTTTTAAACAGTATCTGTCTGGTATCAGACAAAATGTGAACTTTAATTGCTGCAGATGTTGATGAGGGCAAACCCCTGCCAGAAAGTAATTGCGGCCAGTGCCACAGATAACACTAGTTGCTCCAAATGGTGCAGAATAGCTAACAGAGTGGCTTTGCCCCTTTAAATTATAATAGCAAATAAAGGGTTAAATTTTATTGTTAAATGTGGCTTTGTTTCAATGCATATGAAATCCTCAGACATCAGAGGAGAAAAGTATTAAAAAGGACATGCATCACTTAGGGATTTAAAATCTAAAAGTAGTACCAATGATATTTTACACCAGCCTCAGAGAAGCAGCAAAATTGAGGGAATTGTTGTTATGGTTGTTACACAGGCTAGAAGGAGAGGTCAAGATGTAGGTGGTGTAAAAAGTCATCCCCTAGAGCAAAGCAGGTATAGATTTGTCACTGCTGCCTAGGAGAAAAACAACTTATTTGTGTCCTAGACTATCAGATTCATTCCTGCATGGAAGAAAATATATCTATGCAGTCGTTTGTGCATGTCAGTACTATTTTTGCTGCATTTTAGAATACCTGGGTTAGTAATGTCTGACAACGGGACACCTTTAATGAACATGAGTTTTAGCAGTTTACAATGAAGTACATACAAGTCATGTCACAACAAGTCCCCATTATTTCCAGTACAACAGGTTGGTAGAAAGCAGTGTCAAAATAATAAAGCACCTACTAATGAAAAATGATAGAGGCTGTATTCAGCACTGTTAAATCAGAGCATGGCACCAGCGAAGTATGGCTTGCCATGTGCTGACACTTCATGCAATGGAAAATTGAAAACTAGAGTGCCTGTGCTACTAGATAGGGCTGTCAAGAACCCTTCGGGACTTGTAGATATCTGAGGAGACAGATGAGGAAAAACCGCAGTCTAAAAATGACCTGGAGTACCTGCAGCTCCTGCTATTTGCCCGAGACAGAACACTCATAACTGTGAAGGCAGAACAGCAGGATGGTAGCCGAGACAGTTTGAAAGTCACAAGAGTGTGTCACACAAGAAAACCAATGAAGTAAAAGGCCACCCCGTGAGTCAGTTGCTGTGTAACAATCCCAGAAAATGGCACTTTATGAAGTGCCTGCTGTGTACAATTAGAATTAATGAGCCCATCTGACAACATATATGACCACAACTTACTAAGAGCCTGTGGATGCAAAAGCACTCCTCTTTCAATAGCCCCTTAAGCTCACAGGCCATGTGAATGACTCATAATTTCTTAGCGAGATCCCGGGTTTAAATCACAAGCCATCTCCCACAGCAGCAGTTGGACCATCTGCTCTTGCAGCAACATCATGAGGAGGCACCTGGTGTTTCCCATAAGGGCCTAGGACAGGAATGAGATATAAGGGATAGCCAGAGTTCAGGGAGGTACAGTCCAGCCACAGAACAGCTTTTCATTTTGCTATAAGGGGTTTGAAAGAGTGGCATGGAAATCAGCATTTACCCTTCTCTTAACACCAGGACACCATTTCACCTGGTATTTTCCCTACCTGACTCTTTTTCCCCCTTCTGTGATCTATTTTGGGCGCTCCAGTCCTTCTTGCATCCTACTAAACATTTGCTTCCAGCTGCTGTTTCTGACCGTCCAGGTTAAGGCTGAGAAACTGAATCCTTCTGAAGACCTGACAGCCACAAACAGGCCTGATTTACGTCCTGTTCCTTATTCATCCTTTCTGTAATACCACTTAAGAAAATGTTTCTATGTTCCTCCGATTACGTTGTGTATTTTCACTTTGCATATTTTTATTGCATTTTTTGGAAGCATTGCTTTAGAAGATGGGAAACTCTCCTGTCATGTCTGCATAGAGCTTTCTGCCTCTTAATGCTAGACACCAGCTCTCCCTTAGATGCAACAGGAAACTGCAGTTCCACTGCTCTGGGATAGATGCTTTAAAATAGCTTCTTTTCTCAGTGTGACTTAAAAAAAAAAAAAAAAAAAGGTCCAAAATCTTGAACTTCTCCTAGAGGCTTCAATCTTTTAGGAGGTATATGACCCTCTGATGTTTATACAACAGTCTCTTCTAGACAAGATGAAGTTAAACAAAATCGTTTAAGGTCCTTATACCCATACGAACTTCATCTGTAGCCATGAGGCAACATAAACTGTGTTCTTGTTCCTGAACATCCTCCTCCTTCCCTGCACAGGGCAGCAGAGTTCTCATCCAGTGTCCAGATATTTCACTTCTTTCTTCCAAATTTACATTATTTTTCACAGGATACTCTCTTACATGGCTACCAGCTGATGTATGATGACATCCAGTCTAAGAGGTTGTGAATTAGCAGACTTTGATTGCTATTTATGCATCTTAGACAAGACTGCAGGACCAAACCCAGTCTGCTAGTGCCCTGCCTTAAGTGAAAAATTAACTCAAAATGAGCATGCAGAGGAGCTGGGCAACCTTTTAGATTCCAGGCCAGGCAGAAAGAAACAGACCCCCAAACTGGGAGCCTCTGATATAGGCAGAGATTGGATGACCTCTAAGAAGCTCAGTTTGAAAAAACAATGCAAGCAAGCCTCGGGAGAGTTGAATGCAAAATGGTATGTACTAAAAAGCTGGGGGAACTCTGAGGACTTTGTTGTAATTCAGAAGTGTGTAAAAATGACCACGATTAAGAGAAAGCCTGAAAGAAAGGCACCGCAAGGCTGTGTCAAGGGATGAGGAGAAATCGGGTTACAAGTCTTTTAATTTTCATCTATGTGATTGAATACATCGAAGTTTTCTCTGTCTCAAACCCATCTCTTTTTAGTTCATATTCTAATACAACCTTACAGAGTGAAAGCCTTTCTTGTGTTTACCATATAGTAATGAAAAGAGACAGGAGGATCCATCTCAAAAAAGGCTCCACCTCAAAGTCCTGTTACAGAGGGATGTATTTATTATGTAATTAAAATAGCCAAGTCTGCAGTTTTACTGCAAATATCTCTATCACTGTGTGACACGCAGGATAAAGGAAGAAGCAGAATTCTATGATGATTTTTCACTCATCCCTTATTTTAAAAATTATATCATAAATAAGAGAAAAGTTAAATCAAGTAAACAAACCTTTGTGTAACTACACCAGGCAGTGCTAAAGTGCTGATTCAATATTTTTACAAGAGGATTCAGCCTGAGGAACTCTAGACAGTTAAGAAAAAACGAAGCACAGAGCTCAAAAACTGGTTCCTTTTTGATGCTCTGATGCTGAATAGCACACCCAAGTAGAAGGCATGATTGCGATCTTCATGTATGAGACTCTGCCTGGTTAAATATTATTTTTGGCATGTGCTGTATGGACTTCCCTGGTAGAATTTTGAATAACTAGATTTCAGGTATCTGCTATTTAATTTCTCTAAACCACCTCATGCGACACCTCCCAACCAAAAAAATAGTGTATATTTAAGCTATGCCTTTAAAACCAAGGGATTTTAACTTTCTCTAGAAACTTTACATATAGGTAATGTCAGTGCAATGTATCAAATATAGATTATTGAAAGTACCTTATACACCCCCTATTTTAACACATACTCTCTCTGATGTGAACATCCACTGTGAGCAGCACAGTTTCTCAACACATATGAAGTACAAATAAGACAGTAATTGTAACTTAAGGTTAAGTCTAAGTATTATACTTACAGTTTTAGCTGATTTATGTTTACTGTAACAGTGTCTCAGTGCACTATTCAGTTATACTGAGAAAAAAAAAAAAAGGGGGATAAAATTTTATATTTTCTGGCAGGAGTGATTAAATTACTTTTCAAGGAGTGGTTAAGATAGCAACAGATATCATAAGTACTACTATAATCTGCATGAAACCAACTTTTTTAGTTGCTCCTTGGGGATTGTCAGATGAAAGACAGCATACTAAGTGTGTCATGACAGTAACTCCCGCACAGCTGCAAAGCAATGATTTCCTGAAGGTTTTTTTGGTAGCCACTTCAAAGTAAAGGAAGCTTACCATAAAATCATCTATCGTTATACATACAGACTATTGTATCAGGAAATTATGTATGTTTTCCCTTGAGATTCATCAATAACAAAAATCATATACCTGATAGATCAAAACCTTCATATATTAGAGACAGTAGCTTGACTCCTATTTCTGTTGCTAATTAATCAATTGAAGAATTTGCATAAAATACATATTTTTCTCTTTAACCTCTGATCTCTCAAGGGACAGAGTATCACAATATTTGTGTTATTTGTTTTGTCAGCACATGGCTGAAATAGAATAATCCATTATTTTCTTGAGCATTCCAAGACAGCAACAGAACTGCATTAAGCACATACGAAAATGTAAATATACTAAAATAAAATGGTATTAATGTTGTCAATAAATTAATGCTTATATTGATAAATGTTAATTTTTATGTGTGGAAGATCCAACAGCATATACAAATTAATGGAAAATCAGAATGAATAATTACTTCCAGCTTACTGCCTAGGACATACATGCAAACCAACCATAAGGTAAGTCATTATTTTTTCTTGAAGGTTTTGCAGCAAGATATTATATCATATTTTCTCCTTTACCAAAAGAGTGTCAGAGTTAGAGGAGATTTCAATTTGTCAGCCTTACATACATGAAGAAGTTGAGACATGTCCTCAGAGGGTAATCTTTATAGCATGCAGTTTAAAAGATACTGAAATACTTCTCTGCTATTAAGATTTTTTTTCTTCATTTTGGGTGAACATGGCTTAGCTGTAACCCTTAAGTTGTTTAAGACCAAGGAAGATGATTAAGGATGGAGAGACTTTTCCACTGATGAATGCTAACTGCCACTGTAGACTTTTTTTTTTTTTTTTTTTAAAGAAACTGTCAAGACCTGCTCTAAAACCGCAGTGAATATAAACAAAACTAGAATTACATTAGCAACAATAGGCAAGTGGTCTTGTTGATCAACAGTGTGGATTAGGCAGGTTAAATGTGTTCAAAGAGGATTCATATTACATCTTTTTTTTCTCTATGATATAGTTACAAAATTTCATTTATATTCAGTCAGTTATTTCTATAACCAGTCATATTACTGTTCAAGTATTTCACATGTATCTTTGACAGTTTTGGATGGTGTGGTGTCATCACCCTCCTATGTTAATAATTTATTGGAATTTTATTCATATTTCCAATATTTCAGTGTGCTTATCTATTGTTCCAGCTTTGTGTATTCTTGAATTGATTCCATATGTTACTACTTAAGCAGGTAAGTGAATCATAGAATCATAGACTACCAGGTTGGATGGGACCTCAAGGATCATCTGGCCCAACCTTTCTTGGCAAAAGCACAGTCTAGACAAGATGGCCCAGCACCCTGTCCAGCTGAATCTTAAAACTATCCAATGTTGGGGAATCCACCACTTCACTGGAGAGATTATTTGAACGGCTGGTTGTTCTCATTGTGAAAAATTTTCCTCTTGTGTCCAGTTGGAATCTCCCCAGGAGCAACTTGTATCCATTACCTCTCATCTTTTCCATGTGACTCCTTGTAAAAGGGAGTCTCCATCTTCTTTGTAGTTACCATTTAAATACTGGAACATGGTGATAAGGCCTCCCCTATGCCTTCTCTTAAGGCTGGAAAACCCCAGTTCTCTCAGCCTTTCCTCATAGGACAGGCTTCCCAGTTCCTTGGCCACCTTTGTGGCCCTTCTCTGGACCATCTCCCTTTTTGTATAGTGGGGACCAAAACTGAACACAGTATTCCAGGTGTGGCCTGACAAGTGCCGAGTAGAATGGAATAATCACTTCTTTATCTCTGCTGGTGATGTAGTTGTTGATGCAACACAACATCCTGTTGTCTTGCTTTGCTGAAGCAGCACACCATTCATACAGAGCTGCTTGTCCACCAGGATCCCCACATCCCTTTCCACAGAGCTGCTCCCCCAGCCAGGTAGATCTCAGCCTGTGCTGCACTCCTGGATTATGTTTTCCCAGGTGCAACACCTTATATTTGTCTTGGTTGAAGTTCATAAGGTTCTTGTTAGCCCACTCTTGCAGTCTATCCAGATCTTCCTGCAGGGTGGCTCTCCCTTCTGAAGTTTCTGCTTCCCCATTCAGTCTGGTATCATCAGCAAATTTCATCAAGGTACAATTGATCCCATCATGCAGATAACTTACAAAGATGTTAAACAACGTTGGGCCCAGTATTGATCCTTGGGGGACCCCACTTGTGACAGGTTACCAGTTTGAAAAAACACTATTTACCACCGCTGTCTGGGTGCGGCTTGCCAGCCAGTTCCCCACACACCACACAGACCACTTGTCTAGGCCATAATGCATCAGTTTTTCAGGGAGGAGGCTGTGGGAAACTGTATCGAGAACCTTGGAGAAAGCCAGGTAGACAAAGTCCACTGCTCACCCCGCATCAACCAGTCATTACTTCCCACTAAATTCCAGGCTGGCAACTGTTAAGACAGTGCTGACTTAAACATTGTCTTAGTTTTCTTCACAGTACACTAAAAACATTTTTAAGATAATCCTAAAATCAGAAAAAAAGGATCTTGTAGGCACTGAAGTTTATGACATAATGCATTGTTAGATGTGTAAGTTAAATGAAAGATTAATGCCAAGTTTTTCTTTTTTAAAATTAATAGTCTGCTTTCAAATTCTAGTTCTGTTAAATTTCTGTAATTTATTTATTTTTTAAAAGAGATATATTAAAATTTAAGCTGATATTTACCAGTTTAAATAATAATTTTAAGAGTATATTTGAATGTATATGTTCAATGTTTATACCCAAAGGCAATAAAAATAAAGCTGAAAATAAAACTGAATGAAAATACTGAAACTAAAACTAAAAATAAAACTGAAAAAATAGATGCTATGCTGTAGAAATTAGTATTTCCTTTAAATGCTCTTCACCATATAGCGCTGTGTTTCCTTTATTGCTCATTATTTCCACCAAAATTTTATGTCAGTCCCTCATCCTTCAGTAGACAAACTCAGACTTTATGACCCTCAAATGTCATATTAAAGCCCATGGTTTTAGTCTCAATCTATTCCTTTAGATCTAACAAAACACAGGAGATTCAGCTTCTATGCTGAAAAGCCCACAAAATTCTGCTTATTCACAACTGGATAGCAGTAAAAAAGTCTAAGCAGCTAATCAGAACAAACTTCATCAGGTCAGACTTTCTCAGTGAGAATATCAATAGCAAAATATCAGCAGTAATGCAGACATGCAGTGTCTCTGTGCCTGCGTTCGTGCTGATGGACCATCAAGCCACAGAAGGCTGAGGTGCTAAGGGTGTACAAGCCCAGCTTGGAGGCAAACCATGGAAAGTCTTTGCTCTCTTGCCCTCTTGATTATGAGCCCACCTGCCTGTCTGCCTCTTGTGACTGAAAAAAACAACTATGAGTGTGACTGAACCTTACACACTGGGGTCCAAGGAAAAGCTGTTCTCACAGGCATATGATGATCAGGGTCCAAAAGACAGAAAAGGACTTTTCCAGTGATGGTAGTAAAAAGGGGAAAGAGAGAGATAAGATTTCATAAACTTAATGGTTTGAACTGTTCATGTAGCTAAGTGGCTTCATGGGTAAGACTGAACACAGAGTTATTTTTACAGTGTATGAGTCCAGCTTTATGCTTGATTCTGGCACAATGTTGTACTGTTATCAGTGTACTCTCTTGCATGCCTCTTGTAGCACTGAGTTGCTTTTCGGTTCCTGAAATGTCTGCGTTAACTACAACAACCACATGGGGCATTAGAAGGGTTGTAGAGAGTTCTGGTGACCTTCACAGCTTGGTATGGTCATGGAAATGTTCTCATCTACACTGAGAATTAATCCCTTGCAGAGATGGTCTTGGATCTTGCTGTCTGTGGTCTTTGATTCACAAGACCTCCTTGGGCTCAGCTAAGTACCTAGGCTATGTGAGCTGGTAAGCAACCATGAATAAAATAATTTGCAACATTAGAAGGTTGTTTTCCATTTCTGATAGAAACACTCATTCTCAAAATATGACTGGGCAAGATTAATGCAAATACCATAACTGCAAGCAAAACGGATCTTATCCTGCGGACATTTAAAGTACTTTATTTTAGAGGGAAGAGGAAAGAGGCAATCCTGATGTTATTTTTTTCAGAATAAATAAATAAAATAATGCAATCCCAAGGGATTAATTTGCTAAGGATTTATCTGGTCCAATCTTCCCTAATTCATTTAACAAGAGTTTAGTTAATTGGCTCAGAAAGCCTAGTGACCTAATGGAAATTATCAAACCAGTCAGCATGAAATGAGTTGGAAATGGTCTACCCCACGATAAAGGGAATCCCACAGAACCTAGCTGCTGTAACTTTTGCTGTGTCTTGTCTGGTTTTATTGACATGTTTTTCCCTTCTTCCTGTATTTTATTACTTAATTCTTATCACAATCTTATGAACTGGTGTCATTGAGTATAGGCTGGCAGTCTTTGCCCTTGACTTTGGAATGTCCCAGTCTTTAGCATTGAAAATGTTGCCACATTAAGTATCTTCAAAGTAATGAGAGTCTTGGTGACTGTAGAGTTAATTCAACTACTTGTAGTCTTGGGCAAGTCCCAGGACACTTTGATAATCAGAACTACCTTACATGTTCTTTCTAATTCCAAAAACTGATGCTTGGAGTACTTGTGTTCTTCTATTTCAGGTAAGAGGTTCAGAGCAATGTCTTATGACTTTCTTCTTGAAGTTTTACAATTAAAAGGATGTACTACTTAGCTTCACCTCATGACAAGACAGGTCAAAGGAAATCCCCCCCAAAAAATGTAACTGCAGAAGAAGTGGCTGATCATGTTTTAGACAGACTGACGTCTTTTCAAGAGAGTGCACAATGGCAGGACTCAAACAACAAAAAAGTTGTGCTATCGAAGCCTAAGCATAAGGTTGTATCCCAGCTGCAGACAAGGATGACTAGGCTGAAAATTAATGTGAAGACGTGTCTTTTCCATGACCATTGTTAAAGCTGTAAAAAACAGTGATTCTATTTGCAATTAAATATATTTTCATTGCTTTCCATCTCCTTGAGTTTGGGACTGAATCAAAGGCCTTCTTGCAGGCTACCTGCACAATCCCTAGGTTTTCTGTGCTCAGAATTCCTCTTAGCCAGCCTAAAGAAATTATGCTGAGCTGGCTTGCACAGCAAATAATAGATAACCTGCTCAGTTCAATTCCCTACATATTTCTGCTGTTCCTTTCCCTTTTCCAACTTGCAGTTTTTCTCCTATGTATTTTTCCTCTTCTTGTTTTTTACCACAGTGTTGAGGAGCCTTAGGCTTCTGCTGTGTTATCTGCTCTACAGCAAGCTTTTTCCTACCTCTTTCCTTTTGGCATTTTTTGTATAGCTTTATATCTCCTTGTTCTTCTTAAGTTTTTATCATTGGTTCTCTCTGATATGCATTTCCTAACCTCTTCCACATTCCTTCCTTTTTCTTCTGAAATATTTTAAACAAATTCTTACATTATTACAAACAAAATAACCTTCTATCATCTATCTTGGTTTTGGCACTTTCTACTCAGGGAGCTCAAAACACTTGGCAAGCATGAGTCCATTTATCTTCTCCAGTCTCCCCTGCCATAGAAGGAAATTTAAGCAAAACCCCTGCTGTTTTCATACTGGCTTAAAAGGATTTAGGCACTAAAAGTTTACCTACTGGTCTTTATTTGGAGCAGGACACCTAATTTCTAGATAGAGGCAGACTGGGAACCAGTTCTGAAATTTCATTGTGACATCATTCCTTCTTCACAGATGGTTAATCATTAGTTTTCACAAAGTAAAGCCCACTCTGGAATAAGCACTTCAGAGGACATAGTCTGACGTCTTCAGCTGGGACTAACCGACATTGCTGCACCAACAAACATCATAATTATTTACACCTAACCTGTGGTCATCCCATCCCAATACAGTGGCACCTGCAACCCTGATTAGGCTTACAAAAAAACTAGATAAAGTATTTTGGGTTAAAAGTGTAAAGACTTTTAAGAACTGCAGAAAAAACAGAGACAAGTTCCTGTTTCAAACACTACACTATACAAGCATAAAAGTGCATATAGAGAAACAGATTAAAGAAACATTGTACAGAACAAAATGATAGAAGGCAGCATGATAAATTCAAGCTAAGGAAGGCAGCCAAAAGCAATAACAGCTGCTGCCATTCCACCTGTCCATGTTCTGCACGGTACACAGGTAGGTGAAAAAGTTTGGTTTATAGAGGTAAAAGTGACAAGGCAGCCACCAAGTAATGCTGTGCTAAATCAAGGGGGAAAAGCCAGGCTACATAAATCAAGGCCGGGAGCATCCAACCACAGATGTGATGCAGCTTGTCACGTATGCCTCCACCACACTGAGCTGCATGAGATTGCTGGTGGTTGGTTGTTACAGAGCTGTCAATGTTTCATTGACATTACACTGAATGACACAGAAGTTCAGTCTGATGTACGATAGCTGTTTTCATGGCTGCTGAGGACGCTCGTTTTCCCTTTGCCGAGGAACAACATCACAGCAGCCGACAGTCTCTATAGATGTAGCTTAGTAAACCACAGACTGACTCCCTAGTAAACTACAGGCTGTATCACATAACTCCATGCTAAATATGCTGTCAAAAAAGAGGAAGATACCCCGTTTCAAGACTGAAATCCTGAATCTTTTTTCAGCTGATCCTTACTTTGGCATTGTCAAAGCTTTCCTGAAGCTTTATGTTGTGTTAGAGACCCTCTCATGGCCCTGTTACTCTGGCTGGGAAAAACTACCCTATGTGAGCATACATTCCCCGGGGATCCCAATTCTTGAGTTCAAGCGTGCATAACACAAGATAAGCTTTCTTGAAAATAAATATAAAAATAAAGATCGGAATGCAATATAAATGACTGACAGTTGATGTATCTGTCTTTGTTTACATGCACAACTCATTCAGTAAAAACTTTCAGGGACCCACCTTCTTCTCCATGATAATTCTGTACTGCAGCAACTTTTCATTTTGTCAAAAGCTAATTGACAGCATTCTTCTAGTGAGCTGCTGTTTTTCCTCTCTGTAGGTCTCCAGTTTTCAGGGAATGACGTTGTCTGTACAACTCTCCTGAACCAGTGGAGAAACCTGAAAACGCATGGGAAAATTAGCTATTAGTACAGATTATTGTAATGTATTTTTTTGTTAAGTCTTTACAACCACCTGACATTACAAGAGACACCAGTAATTACTCTTATATTTCAAAAGCTTGGTGAACATAACGACATATGTTTATATTTTACATGCTTATTTTACCAAAATGAGATGCTTAAGCTCATTAAATAAATTCCAGAATTTTCCATCATGCCAGGAAAAGACTTAAGTGTCAAAAAGAAAACATAGCTGGCCATGAGGCCAACTTCTGTTGTAACTTCTGTTTTTTCATGATTTTCTATTCAACTTTATTTTCAGATATATTGTAGAAAATGTGTGTTAAGGCTGGTTTGTGCTTTGCACAGAATAATCAGCCGCAGTCTTTCTCAAAAGCTGTGAATATAAAGCAAGAAATCATTTGGCCAAGAGTCAAATACTCAACAGGTCTATCTCCTCGGAGAGCAAGATGCCTTGCACAAGACATGCTTTGGCATAGATTCCGGCTATAGCCAACAAAAATTAATTTTCAGATTTGCATAATCCTGACTTTATAATAGAGTTACTGTGTGTTTTCTTTCAAGGACCAGAAGAATGCAAGGGCATACACCACCGCCCCACTGACTCTTTTGAATTCTCTCACAAAACAAAGCCTGCTCCTACTCCATCTTTTAAAAAGCGACTTTCTGCATACCCACAGACATTACAGGGGTTTGCATTGCAAGCTTGCTTTCACTGAATTTACACATGCACTAATAATAATACTTGCTAAAGGTGACCATCTGATTAGAGGGAAGAAACAGACCGTAATTCATGTGGAGGAACCACAAAAAATAGCTTTACCTCAAAAAACTATCTGGTGTAGACAAATCAGGCGGGGAAGCATGAGCATTAACAACCAAATAACAGTGCTGTCTTCTATTTCTCCAAATGCTAGGAAAAGCAAGAGTGGTGGAGTAAATGTCCTCAGAAACTCTGTGTATGTGCTTAAATGATATTTCCTCTCGGTGCTATAATGCACTGGGTTAAGTGTTTCTTTAAATATTGGGATTATATCTTCTTCGGCATTTCAATTGCATGCACCCACACCCTGTAACTTCTTGATGACTTTGTCATGTGCAAATGGCAGTGGTTTAGATATAGCATAGTTAGAAGATACTTAAGTACACCATATTGCAGGCCATTAAGAAAATAATTATTTAGCACCACTCAGGCAAACACTTACAAAGGCCAAACCCTCCTAAGACTTTAACTTGTCCAGAAGGCACTGCTCCACAGTGAATGGTGACAAACAAGGAATACAGACAAAAAAATGGAAACTGTTTTCTACAGAAAAGACATCCATGGCCATGGCGCCTGAATATGTAGCAAATCCACACCTCTCAAGTAATGTCAAATAATCTCCTCTATGCCCAGCCACAAGTTAAAGCATCTGATGTTACAACAGTCTGAGGGGTCTCACTGGCTGCTGCCTGTGGACATAAGCCACTGAAGGCCATCTCCCGAGTCAGCTCTGAGGAAGAAAGCTGCAGGAACGTACTACACTGATATCAGCTTGATAAGTAAAAAAGACAAGGGAGGGGATATAGACCCAGTGCAGAAACTCCTAGGGAGTTGGTAAAACTAAGCTGCTTTCAACAACAGCTATCTGAAATGAGATGGCTTTGCTTTTCTGATGCTGCATAATCCAGGACTAACTGAAACAAGAGTGAAGCTTTTCATCAGCTTCTCTGAAAATTCTTTATGCTTCACTACATAAGACTATAGGTACTCCTGCAATCCCTTAAAATTTGCTATGGAAGGATACCACAGTGGACAATATTTGCAGAATTACAAAATTAATTATCTGATTCAGCAGGCGAAAACCAAGGTTCCTTGTTGTTGCAGACAAACAACTCACTTTAGCAAAGTGTTTAAATACACTTTTAGCATGGATTACATCTCATTTTGTACAGGGTACTCTTGCTGCATAGGTTTATTCATACCAAAGGCCTCTATTCTGAAACTGATTTGGGTACAAGGTTTCTGTCCCCATAAACCTAATTACTGCACAGTCCCCACAAACTGACTTCAACAGCTGGCCATGTTTCCTCCCCAAGTTCTTCTATAGTTTCGACATCTGTAAGCTTTTCTTTTCTCACATTACAGTCTCACATCTTTTGCAACAGCGCTTGCAATAACTCATCCAAATCTCACTTACCCCTCAGAATGAAGGTCCAGAATTTTGTGCTCCCGATACCCACTTCAGTCTCAGGCTGGTGGTAGTGGCTGCATGTGTGTCTGTGTCTTTAAGTAAATAAATCAAAGATGGCAAATCCAGGTTAGGCTACAGGTTTGTACAAACCCACGTTGCAGCTTTTATTCCTCATGCCTCTGGGCTTCCTAAGGCCAAATTTCTTTCTGATACAATTTCTCTACAGCTGACAAAAAATCCCACCAGAGATGTCCCAGATCTGCCTTCTTTTTCCTCCCGTGAGCGGGCTTTGTGGGAAATAAATGGAAGCAATTAGACTGTGAGTTGTTTTGTTTCACATCAGTAGAGGCAGAAGTGAAGTTCTCTGGCAAGAGTACACCAAATAACCCATGCAACTACAATGCAGTATAAGTATATTCTTTGCAAATTATTAAACTTCACACTTCATGGAAGCTTGACACCGTTAGAAAATGTAAGGTGAGTACATAGTTTTAATGCACTTCTATACACAGGCACAAAACCACACAGGACGACATTATAAGAAACTTTCCCCAGCTCAAATAACAGTCGACAAAAGGACAGGGAAGAGAACACAGAAATAGAGACTTCCCAAATACATGTCTAACTTAGTTTGGGCATTGGGCTCCAACCCACCGTTACTGCCATGGATCCCATGCAAAAGCAGCAATAACAGGAAAGGTGGAAAAGCTATCAGATTTTTAGTCTTTCGTAATTTTCTAATAGGGAGTATAACTTATACTTAAGGAAATATTTGGGTGTCTGAGGTTTTTTTATTAGGAGTGCAAAGTTTATAAGCATTGTTTTTAGGCAAGAAAGGTGATCTGGTCATTTATTTCTTGGTCATTTTCTACTTAATAGACAAAATTATAACCACATGTTCCGAATGTTTAGCTTATGACAGATGGTTCTACTTTAGCTGAATCCAACTAAGTCTTATCCAGCAAGGAAGAAAAGATTACTGGGGGGTTTTTTACCTCTCCACTGTCTCCAACTTTCTCTTAATTTCTTATTGTTGAACAAGAGTAACACAATAACTTCCCCAAATCATTAGGCTCACTGTTTAAGAAATACTTGGCTGTAGTAAGAACGTAAACTCTTTATTCATCCAAATCCTACACAAAGTATTTGTAGAGGTTCTGATGAGTTCCATTAATCTTTGCAAGTAAGCTAATTTTATATTTATGTGCTTTTGCACTTAGAAGCAAAAATGCCAAAACTCTGTGAGAAATGTTCTACTTGTGATATTTCCCGTTTTACCAGCATCAAGAAGTAGTGGATACCTCCCTGGAAAACCTGTTTTTACGATCAGGCCAGCCAACTTTACATCTAAGTGATTCACCTGTGACAGATATGCTTCCAATACCACTGGAGACTGACAAGCCAGCAGCATGTGAAAGAACTTTCTTGGCAAAGACTGCCTCTCTTGCAACTGGATTCTCAGGTGTAACAAGTCCTTAAATGCACCCTTCTGGTAGATCAGGGCTTTTCATTGCTACATCATTCAGATGCAGCTATCTGCATCTTCCCAGACTGCAGAAATATCTGGGTTTGGTGGCCAGGGCTAGACATCCAGAAGGAAGGACTCCAGCTCTGAGGTTCCAGTCTAGTGCCAAGCTTTGCCAGACATCACTGGAGGTCAAAATCAGAGCACCAATATAGTCCCAAAATTTAAGGGAGTAAATAGTCCCAAAATTTAAGGGAGTAAAGTAATAGAACGGTCGTTCTAGGGGTGCATCATAGTGAATTAACTGCTCCAAAGAACATCCCTTCACTCCTCCTCGATTCCCATCACAGAAAACATTGGTTCTGAATAGCACTGAACTTCAGCTTTTTTTGTTTTATGAAGAATAAAAACATTTTGTACAACTCCAAAAGTGTTTTGCTTTGATTTTGGCCATCCCTTAACTATACTTTGTGCTATCCTCAGAAATGGTCACAAAACCTGTGAGGAGGAGGCAACAGCTTATGTCCTCCCAATAACATTATCAGAGGAACAATGAGAGAAACAAAGTCAGACATTAATGTAGTCCATTTGTCACAACACTCCTATGGCAGACACAGAGTCACACTTTTAAAGGCAAGTACAGGATTTGAACTCAGGTCTCCAATATTTCAAAACCTGGGAGAGAGCATACCATCACCTCCAGCACCTCTTTCTTCTCCCAGACTACCTGGTTTAATTTTTTATTTTTATTTTTATGACTGGTTCAACCTTTGGTTTTTAATCTTTCTTTACAGACAAAAGATAATAAGTGAGTTGAGCTGATATTTATGGAAACTTAAGCCATATTCCCTGATGAATAAAATATTTGCTGAAAAATAAAATCACTCTAACTAATGAAACAAGACAAAATTATCTACAGGCAATTAAAATAATGGGCAAGTGGGGAACAGGCCTGAGAAAGGATGTAAAATTTTCATCATTCAATACATTACTAATCAGCATAATTAAAAAGTAATTAACATTCAAGAGCACAAATATATAAAACAGCCTTGCATGTTTTTGTTAGTCAACAGACAGAGTAAAATGTGTGATAGTGCAGATACTGTCGAGAAATTTCACTAGGGAATCATCATGAGTTTATAGCATATTTAAAAAAAAAATAAAAGCTTTCAGATTCTTCACACCAAACGTATAATGCTTCTTCTTGAGGAGCGTAAAGTCACTCTGAAAGGGTTGGTGTTAAAGCCAATCAATACTGCTGGGAACGGTCCCTTGACAAGATGCCCTTTTCCCCCTCCAGATTCCCCTTCTGGAAAGTTCAGAGCACAGAGAAGTGTGCTTGTGCCTTAGTCCCACAGAAAACATTTATCACCTTGAATCACACTTGGAATAGGCATAAAAAAATACAGCAGCACAATGGAAAGGACAGGGGAAATCTGTTTAGAGAGCCTAAACTTCTTTGTTTTCTCAAGCCTCAGATTTGAAAACACACCTGCTTCCAAAAAGAGCTACACTGATGGTTTTGACTCAGTGACACACAGGCACTGGAGCCTGTACCCTGTTCTACGACCCATGATGTAATCCCCAGACCACAGAGATTGGTCTGGGACCATTTCTTTTAACGAATTAGTGTGGCAAACACAAGGCAAGTACAGCTATCTAACAATATGGTGAGATTATGGTAACACTCTCAAAGATGATTCTGAAAAAAGAGGACTGAGGTTAGTATAGGTGATGAAGGATTTAACAGATCACTTCAGCATCAATAGGCACTGAAAAATATTCTAGAAACACAGTATAGTTGGTCCATCTTTGTGGGCTTAAAATACGTCACTTTATGGATGTGGAAAACATCACCAATCCTTCAGCAGGTTCCCTACCTTCTTTCTATTTTCAAATCAAAGCTCACATTTGAAGCCAAGACTCAGGAATTTGGGGCCTGGGACCTGAAGTTAGAGCAGAGTCTCTGAAGGCATTGAGTCCTGGCTCAAATAAGCACCTTCAGAATTCTGGCTAGAAAAAAACCAATCAACCAACCAACCAACCAACCAACCAACTAAAACCAACAAAGTGGTATCAAAAAAAGTAAGATCCTGAATCCATGGGAAGGGGACCAGAAACCTGCAGCATGCAAATGTTTGTGGGTCACATACACTGGAGGCTGCGAAGTTTCGTAAGACAAAGCTTGCCTGAGAAACTGAGAAAGATGTAGTAGAGTTATGGCCACCGAAAGCTCCCTAGCAGCCTCTCCAGGAACTGAACGTGCCTGACCTGTGATCTGACTAGTCAACGGGCAAAGCCCACGTGAGGAGTGAGGTCCCGTGCACACTGGAGCTGGGCAGGCTTACCAGCGTGGCCTCCACACAAACACTGCTGGAACCAGCCGCCCAAAAAGGAGGCTGAGGTGATAGCAGCACTACATTCATCACTTCCAAGAGACAAAAATCCCGGGCATGGATGCTGTGTGAGCTGCTGGCACGTTGGCAAACATGGTGGTAGCAGCCCTAAGTGGCAGAGGTCTAGGGACGGTATGAGGGAAGATTGCTTGGGCCAAAAGGCTGCAGGCTGCACTATGTACTGTATACAAGAGGCCATTTAAGCCTCTGGGGACAGGTGGAGTTGCCAGTACCACAGGTACCTCGATCACCTCCAAGTGCATGTTGTGAGAGACGAGAAACCAGGCCTGCAAGAAACTAAGAAATACAGCCCGGGAAAGCAAAAGGTGAGGCTGATCGAAGAAAGGCTTCAAACACTTGCAAGACAAAACTATGAGTCACGGAGTGCATGCTGTGGAGGCTGAAGCTGATAAGGCTGCTCAGATAACACAAGATGCAGCTGAAGGAGGGAGTCCTGTGGAGACAGGACAGCCCTCCTCTGGGGCACCTGGGCAAATTTCAAGGGCCGGTGAATGAAGATTGCTTCATTATCCACGAAATGCATATTAAAGTTAACACCCCTCGAGATGCTAACGAAGGCTGACATGGTCATGCTAATTACATCATCCCATGAAACACCTTACCCCTCCTGGTACATGGGATACGTGTAGGTATGTGGGTCGACCTAGGGGATGGACCCAAGGAAAGTTTGTATAAATCAAGGGGAGGAAGAAAGGGAGTGGGGGCCGGGGCCTGGAGAGAGCAGTGAAGCGAAGAAGACGGATGCCAGAGAAAAAGACGGCCACCTCCTGGAACCCTCACCGGTGATCCATATTTCCCCATTTCCTCTATCTCCCTCTTTTCCTTTTCCCATTAAGAAATGCAAGGCATATTGTATTGCTCGCCATAACTTTCTATATGCTTAGCCAATTATCGTGTGTTCAATTAGTACGTTGTGGGTAGTTAATAAATGCTTGGACTTGGAGACTTGTTGTCCGCTCCATTGGGGATTTGTAAATCTAAGTCAATTGCTCCCTTCATCTGAGCAGGACGTGGCACATGTGCAGAGCCAGCGCCAGGTTTTGGGGAAAAAAAAGTAAGATTAAATAAGTGCCATTCTGGGACAAGTAACCACCAGAGCCCTCACTGACTGGGAAATCCTTATTAAGGTCATATACACCAGAGGACAATAAACTTTAGGCATTGAAATCAACCTTTGCAATCCATGTTTGAAGATTTGGCTTTATTCTGCCTGCAACTTTACGTATCTCTTCCCTTTACATATCTAAATGTGCTTTACAGAGATGAGGACACCTGCAGGTGAAAAGCACAGGACAAGCATTATCATTTGCAGTAAGTAGGAGGTAAGCTGAAAATTTAATCAATCATTCTAAATAATCCTCCCACCTTTTTCATTTAATGCATACCTCTTTCAGTGGGTTTTGCTGTAGGGTAGTATTTGCATATGAAGTGTGCAATTACGAGCTCAGAAGAGACAACCGAATCCATCTACCAACTTTGTGAAAATGACTTGAAAATGTAGCTCTCAAAACCACATTATTATTAATATAAGGTACATCCAAGATTGTCCAAAAGCATTATAGAACAATTTCCTTCACTGAACATTTTCCTTTTAAAAAAGTCTGATAAATTGCAAAGAATTTGTGCAATTGATATTATTGCTATCCCACTGGTCCTCATTTTACTGGGAATTTGTCTCTAAAGCAGAAATTATGCAGATTCAGTCACCTAATTGTTCTGAAGAAACTTAATGGATCTTTAACAACATACTGACATAGTTTCTCATTAAAAAAAAATCATCAGTCTGCATTAAATGGTAGTTCCTAAAACTTCATCCATGAATCATTTAAGTTACTAACAGGTTTGCACAGCAGATCTCTCAGGAGAATACCTTGTGGAGAGTCTGAGCTCCAGAGACAGGCAGACTGTTCTTCTGCCAGTTCATGTGAGACTTTTTCGGAATCTATGAACATTCAACATCAAACTAAATTATAAACTAAATTTGTGAGATGAAAAACAATTTTTTCTACCTGAGGACACTTTTTCATCCACAGATATCTTAGACATGATTGCAAATCCTTACCAACAAAAGCAGTCCCAATGAAATCAGATCCTTTCATTGGAACAGCTGTAGGGAATTAGGACTTAAAATCTCTTTAATTTAAAATCTAATGTTATCTTCAGGACACCTGTTAATACTGGAGCACATATTAACCTGTCGAAACTACTAAAATCAATAGGTAAGACCTACTCTTAAGCCAGCATTTAAAAATCCAGTTAACCACATTCAACAAAGTGTGATGCATACTATCACACTGTTTTTGTGATATGGCCATCAAATTTTGAAATTGTGGTATTGTTTCTTAGGAAACACTTGTGACCAGAGATAATTAATTTTTAACATTATTTTTGTATCAACATTTTATAAAAGATGCATCCAAAAAAAAAAAAAAAGTTCTTCTTACCCAAGTAAAAAAAGAAAAGAAAAAAAAAAAAGCTACTATAACATACAAAATTCTAAGGCTTTTCACAAGCCATCAGCTTCCAGTGTCAACTGCAGCTAAACCAGTTATGAATAAACAGCTCCTCTGGTACACTACAGAGCAGTGAGCGCAGTGGTTGCTATTCCAGTGCCAGAAACCAGTCATCATTCAAAATCCACACAAGTAGTGGAGGGGGTTTCACTGAATTATTTTCCAATAATGTTTGTGTCTGTAGAAGAGGCTGAAATACCAGACAGTTCAATAGCTTACAGACATCAAATAAAGCACACCACACAAATTGAACAAATACAATAACCAGTCCTCAAAAAAAAAAACCCTGAAGAGTGTTCCAGCAATGGAGGGCTGCCTGCAGAGAGTTACCCTTAAACTCTGATATTTGTCCAATGCTCAGTAATATCAACTTCGGAATTGGAAATGGAGTGCTTCATCCTGTACAAAGTGAAGTTCAATTCACAGCAATGGGCACGTTCGGGCACCACAGTTTGACATTTGTCCCAAAGGCACACGGCAAATTGGTGTCCAGAACACAAATAAATTAAGTTTTCCATCTTCTAAGCTGCTACACAGTCTACCATGTTGATATTTACTCCTAGATGCCCATAATCAAACAATCAATCACAGGATTCTCATCTGCTCATCTAAAGGACAAATCTTCCAGACAGCTACTTTTTAAGCTGCTTCTCATGCTGACTACTGCATCTTTTGCACATTTTAAATACAGGGCAGTACTACGGACCTTTGAAAAAAATTTGTTAAAAGTACTTGTTATGTACAGCAGAGATTTGCCATGAGGAGAGAACATCTCAAATGTGTTCCCAGGAGGGAAAATTCTTCCACCCCTACATTAAATAAAGAAGAATTTTTCAGCCTGTGACCTGTATAGCGTTTTGAGATTGAAACTGTTATCTCTATGTGCTCCTGCTGCAGTGATGGCTAAAATTGATATATTATCTTGTATTCTGAGTATCATGTCTGGTTTGACAGTGGAGCTGCACATATAAAAAAAGACAAAAGCTATTATAAAAGACTGGCGTCCCTAAAGCAGTATTTCTAAGATGATGCTGTGCTCAGTTAGCTTGTTACCTGAAAGGTTATGCATGCTGTTATTTTAGCTCTTAATCGTAAAAGACTGTCTCCTGTGGGCTTGAAATGTTAACTCTTCCTAGCAAATATCAAAATATTACTTCTGTCATGTACTAATTTAAAAGTTACTCTTTAGCAAGGTTAAAAATTAACCAGTTACTACACACTGCAATTAAAACTGCCTTCAGAGAGACAGGTCTTCATCGGCACATGTATGACTTCAGCCTTTAGAAGATATTTCTGCTATTTGTCCAAATCCCTAAAGGCATCTTTGTGACAAATAGCAGTGATCAGTGACATTTCTCAGTGGTTTTATTCAATTATAAGGGATGGAGCTTTCTTCAAACATGGGTTTTATTTAATACTGGCTGTATCAATTGTTAAATTCTTCATGGAGATCTTTAACCCGTGAAGTAAGAAGCCCAAACTGCACATAAATTACTAAACAATTTTGTTCATCCAGGCACAAGCCAGTTTCCTTTATTTTCTTGGCAACTGAACAATTTTAGGAAACTGTAATGAGGAAAATTGAGAATCTCAAGCAAGCCTCAGCTCAGCCTACCTACTGACCCTTTTTCTGTCCATATTGACCCCCCCTGAAAAAAGTAATTAAGCTAAAATTAGTCTTGAAAGCACACAAAGTGTCAAAGTGGAGCTTAGTGAGTCAGAAGGAAATCACAGCATCTGATGACCTTTCGAAAATCAAATTAAATAAAAATTAAAATCGGTGTAACCTCCATGAAATGTTGTGAAATATCTTTTAAATCAGGGAATATTTCTGATGATCACGTTAAAGAGACTTTGGTTCTAAAACAATGTTTATATCACCTGCAGGCTTTAGCTTTTTTCACATACTTTATTTTAAGAAGATCAGTGCTTGATGCAATTAAATGTAATATTACAGCAGGAATACTTCCCAAATATTCATCCAATGCTACCTACTAAAGACAAAGTTAGGCAGGACAACTGGTGGCAAGACCTCTAAGTAGCAACAGCTCGGGCTAGACAGACCACGCTTCTGGGGTGGGAGGCACAAATTACCCTTTCAGCCCAGACTTGGCCTCAGTGCCAGCAGAAACAGGTGCTTCTCCCATCTGCAAACAGGAGGAGTACAGCGAGGTATATAACCACTCCACTGACACAACAGGGCCGAGGCAGAAAGCCCACTGAAAGTGCTGTCACTGCAATTAGCTGAGCTCAGTGGAAGCTTCTGTGGACCATTTGCTACACAAATGTGGAGATAGCTATTCTCCCGAGTCCTTTCCCTGGGATTAATGCATCCAGAAAACATAAAAAAAATAACAGTTTCCACTCTTCTGTGTTTGCTGCATTGTTAGGGAGAATCACATCTTGTAAAGCACAATTCCTGAACTAGCCTTGAGTCACACAAGCATCACTTGCTGCTGTTCTCCTGAGCAAGAGGCTCAGTGAATGGAAGAGAATAGAGAGGTTGTCAAGGTAAACATTTAACACCTAATCCAAGCTGTAACAACAGCTGCCAGAGAAACTGGAGCCAGAAGCTGAGGTACAGAGCTGTGCCTTACACATGCTCTGTTATTTCTCAGAATCCCTTGGTTTGAGAAATCGGATCAATTTGATGTTGATGGGGGTGTAAATTAGCAATGCTGACAGGGAGCTACTCTTCCTGATGTTTTCTTACTTGCAGGATACCATCCTGCTTTGTCTTCCTTTCCCTGCCACGCAAGTGAAAATATCTGTGTTCAAAACATTGCTCATAATAAATATTTTGAAAATAAGTTATCAGGATCAGTAGCATCAACCTTTGAATTTAATGAAATAGAATTTCTCAGCCTAAATTGAGATGCATGGTCACACACTGCCCCTTATATGCTTAGAATGAGTCTAATCTTGTCTGATCAACTTTTGCTATTAACATCAATGGGACCGAGAGCCAGTTTATTGCTGTACTTCATGGGCAGAAACATCCACACGGCAGCCTATGGAAAGAAAAGATGCATGTCCTGAATTCATGCCCATAGCAATATAGCCTAGACAAGGCCAACAAGCCAATGAATTGATGGACTCTGATAACCTAGAGGGTCCCTTCTTGTCTCCAGGAAGTACGGAGTGGCTCGAACACGCAGTTTCCCCATCGTCCTGAAATCCTGCCCAGCCACGCAGCCACCTCAGCGCTAGCACTACATCAGACGGTACTCTCAGCCATAGCTTGCACACTCTCATGGGCTTAATTAGTTCACATGAGCAACACTAGAGTAGAATTTAATATGCTGTTTGTCCACAAGCAGCTCAAGGCCTAGCTGCACTTTTTGGTGTACCAAGAAGCAGAAGCGTAGAAATGCTTAAATACAGGTGCCATCTCTCTGCAGGGGCTGAACTGAATTACCTTTTTGCCACCTTCTGGACGACAAAAGTGGTACAGCTAAAGAGGTGTTGCCATCTTTCTTTTTCTTTTTTCTTTTTTTTTTTTTTTATTTTTGGGGTGCTAAAACTGATCTGTCATTTTCCAGCGAGAGATGAAACCATGGCTGTACGTTTTCCTGCACTTGGGAGCAGATATGCTAAGTTTTCAGTCCTCAGACTGGGTATTGTAAGAGCCTGAAGACGACTATAGGCAAATATAAGCCTTGTCAGCTAAAGGTTTCTCTCCCTGTTCTTATCAAAGCTTTCTCCCCTTGTCACAGAGAGGAACCAAGCTGGTGAATACTTTATGACTCCTCAGCCTCATACACCACAGAGGGGGCAATGGAGGTTATCTTAAAATTCGGGAGCATATTTCAAGATCCTTATTTACTTTAAACATCTCCATTAAATGGATCACTAATAAAGAAAGCGCGGGGAAAGAAGACTGAGTTAAATCAATTATTTACCATGTTAGAATTGAAAGATAACTCTTAGCAGCTGGGACATCTTCAACACGCCACTGATCCAGAGGACACTGTAGCTCAAGTTAACATGTCCTGCATGAGCAGATAAGCATATCAAAAAGATGAGAAGTAAATCCTACAGAGCACTGTACATTGAAACGTTCAGGCCAATTCCCCAAAATCTTCAGCAACATTGCCTGTTCCATTCTCTCCTGGTTATCGAAGGAGCACCAAGAGAGAAGAGGGGCAACAGAGAGTATACAGAGCAGCTAGTCTGACTTTGTTGCTCTCTCACATTCCTGCTGCTTCCACTCTATTTATCATTCTTTCCTTCCTGTATTTTTCCTCCGTGTGTGTGTGTGTGTGTGTGTTAAGAGCCCTCTCTTCTGCATTTGCAGCTATAGGAAACCGATCTTTTATACATCCATGCTTCATGATGATTGTCCCATTCACTGATAATCACAGTGGAAACTCTCTTCTATTCCTAACATCTTCTTTTTATAATTTGAAGCTATTATCTAAATCTGAAACTACTACTGATTTAAATAATCCCACTAATGTACATGAAACTACCTTGGTGTAGTTAACTCCTGAAAATTGGGGGACATTTCCTAATCATTTAACATTTATGTTAAATTCTATGATTTTCCTCTCTTTTGACAATGCATCAAATAGAAAGAAAATACAAAGACAAGTGAACCATCTCTAATGTCCACTCTAAATTACAATCACCTTTAAGCTGTTGGAGAAGGAGCTAGAAGCAGTTAGGGTAAGGTACCCCATTTCTAGGATTCAACCCAGGTTTTCCACACCTTAGTTCACCAGCAGTTGAGGACATTAAATAATAACAACTTGATTTAAAGAAAATAATATTGCTAAATTTCAGCCCACCGTCAGAATCCTGAAGAGGATTTTGCTCTAGGATACAGAACAGTTTCTTCTACAGTTGGGACACAAGGTTACATTAAGTCAGAGTGGCTGAAATGATGTCTGAGGGACCTACACCAGCTGCAGCCCAGCCTAAAGCCATGTTCAGCTCAATACCAGTGCCAGTCCACAGCATCCATGCAGTTCTGGTGTGCTCCATTAGGTCTCAGGAATCAATGAAATTATTTTATTCTAAGATCTGTTCTCTCTGTAGAAAGTGCTTTTCATGCTGACGGGAAGAAATATGAAATCTGTTATTTACAAAAATTAGTACAGCCAAAAGACCCCAACAAAAAGCAGCATGCTTTGTCTTTGGATAGACAACTTCTAGGCTGTCGTATGCTAAACACATGGAAAAAAACAGCTAATAGTAATAATAAAATAGCTGTTTAACACTGTTCATGCATGCCTGCCCTAAAGGAAGCAGCCTTCAGAAAACACCTTCTCTCCAAGCTCTAATGCCTTGAAAATATTCTCCCAACATTCCTGGCCACTCATTTAAGAGAAGTGGATATTTATTTATCATGAGGAATATAAACTAGAAATGGTGCATGCTAGGACAGCAGTTTCAATTAGTTCTAGGCTAATGACAATAAGGTGGATTAAATAGTTTTGAATACTTTAACACCAGTTCTTAATTAAAGACTTCTGGCTGTAACTATTTATTCTGCAGCATGAATGCCTTGCAATCTCTCCTGTGGACATCTTCAAAACATTTCTACAAGGCAGTCCAGAGGAACACATTTTATAGTGGAGTAAGGAACTGAGCTTAAAGTTTCTGAAATCCTGGATAGCTGCCTCACCCTTAGATCATCTGTGCCCTCTGATTACTAGACATCCAGCAAGTCACTAGCCTGTGTGATGTTCCTGAGAAACACATGCTCACTACCCGTACTTAAAAGTGGGCATCATCAGAGAAAGTTTCTTTACTTCATGTTAAAACACCTCAGTCCTCACCAGGGGAAAGAACTGCTGAAAAAGAGGGTGAGGGACTTGGTATGTGAGGCCCATTCAGCTTCCACCATCAGTGCTGAGGCTAATTATGAGAATGCCAATTAACGGAAACCATGGGCTAAGAGTTCCCCGACACATGATCAACACAAAGTTAAACTGAACCTCAATTTATTTTCAGAGGGAAGTTTATTAGCCAAGAAATAACATATCTCTGCCTTCTTGCTTAACAATTCTCTTCTGACTGCTTCCCTGATCAAAGCATAGCTTCCTTAAAAGGAACAGCTTCTTAACCTTATACATATACACAGAAAAAGAGAGAAAATCATTCTGCCACAGATCAGTGGAAATCTGCTTTTCATGTTCTTTAAACTACTTCTCATTTGTCTGTCTGCAGAGATCCTCCAATCTGACTTAATCCTCAGCTCCCGGCTGCACGTCCAGTACTGCAAATATTAACTACTATCATCTAATGCATATCTTGGTTTAGTTGTTTGTTTGTTTTTTTTTTTCCAGACCTTCAATGCAACACTGATGCATAATCATTCAGCTTTTCATATTTGCTGCAGTTCCCACTGTGGAAGGAGATTTAATAAAGCGGGAAAAACTCCCGATGATTCATTGAATAAAAGAAGTGGCATCCAGAATTTTGCTATAACTTTCACGTTTTACAATCCCATACAGCTGAAGTACTGTCCTTCAATTGCAGTGAAAGACCCTAAGAAAGGGAAATGATTGGTTTTTGACAGGAAAAGTTAATTGCACTTGAACAGCAGCACCTCTACCCTCAATATCCTCTTCTGCTTGATGTCTGTGCTGCAGGAGATGAATACACTGTTCGTAAAAGTAGAAGCCAAGAGTAACATTTCAATCATTTTTTGTTGGTGTAATTTGAACAGTATCATTGAGTTATGTTGCTGTACTCAGTGGAGGTAATGATGGCAGACCGGATGGTGAGGGCTTAAACCACAGATGACATCTCCATTAAAATGATTCATGTTATCATGGGATTAGGTCACAATAACAGGGCTGCAAATGCTACAGTACATGTCAGAACCATCTCTTGCTGCACCCTCTCTGAGTGGTGCCAATGACACATTGAGGACTTGTTCTGTGATTCTCCAAGTGTTTAAGGACTAGAAAATGATGCAGAGGATAAACGGACATCCCATGGGATCATTATCAAGCTATCAGGCTTCCACTTTTCATTTTGAGTTGATATCCAGGATACATCAATGACAACCACGAGCCTTTTCTATCTGGCCTTCAGGAAACGGGCACATAGTGTTGATGGGTTACCCAAAGTATAAGAAGTCACAACACAAAAAAGGCTCTTTAAATAGGAAGTACAGTAGAATCCAAATATCATTAAGCCAGCTCATGCTCCAGTCTTTCAGCTATGGAAACTTTTGTCATGTGCTGTACACTGCCAACAGTAGGGAATTCTTAGAGAGACTGGGGGCTACAATTGAAGGAATATCACTCACCAAATGAGATAAGTGTCTTGGTCCTGTCCTACCCTGATCCATCCTTTGCACAGGCTGCCCTAGTATCTCCAGCTTTTACAGAAAAGAAGTTCTGCTCCCTAAAAATGCACAGGACACTCTAAAAACTTATTCATTAACCCATGGTGCAGATGTGTAGGGTCTTAGTTGGCATCTGCTACATGATGAATTAGTAAAGGTAAAAAGACAGCAACAGAAGCCTTCAGAGACACCTTTTGCTTTTCCATCAGCATGTTAATATCACCTGAATCCTTCCCTTGCACAGCTGTAGCATGAATCTAAATAGCTTCCAAGGAACATAAATGAAAGTGAGAAAGAAGCACAGAGGTACTGAGTTTTGTCCCTTTCCTTATGCCCATATGCCTCAGAACCAGAACACTTCATTTACTACCTTTACCCCAGTGGTTTTGCTGCCTTCCTTTATTGAATTTATGGATTACTTCGAACAATTCTTAAAATCGGGTACACATAGCACTGTGGATTTATACAGCAGGTTATAAATGCAGACATATTTTCTATGTTGAATAGGATTACAGACTAAAAATAAACATGTGAAGCAAACAGATCTTAAATCCAAAGTAAAGCCATTAAAATTACTAATCAAGGGATTAAGACAAATTATTTGGGGTACAGGTCATTTTAAAGTTAAAATCAGTGGAAAAGAGCAGACAGGTGAGCAGAAAGAGTAGTTTTCAGGAGTAGGGGAACCTGTGATGGGAGATGAAGCTGATGGGAGACTGTGCAAAACAAAAGTAGGCATGGAAAAATACAAGATGGGATGAAAGGTCGAGGGAAGTACTGCTACAGAAATTACAAGGAAAAGAGAAAACTGAAGCAAAGCTGGGTATAAGAAATATGCAAGCACCCACTTCTTTCTAGCCAAACACCGGTGTACTCCAAGCCATACAGAATGATACATACATGCACAGCAGAATCAACCCAGGGAAATCCACTCTTGCAAAGCCAGAACTCTCATATGTGCCTCACAACAAACAAACAAAAAAGGGAGTCTGGTTTTTTTTCTGAACATAAAGATAGCCCTCAAAATCATACACAGAATAACAGGGACACGACCAAAGAGTACACACCAGATACCCACATGAATTGAGCAATCAAAACACAACCTGGAAAGGAAAGAAACAGTAAACTCATCTCTTGAGGATGAAGCTACCTGATCTCTTTCTCTGTGACCTGCAGGAGAAGCTGCTATTACACCTCCATACACAAGCTGCTGGTGGCGAGGTCAAGCATCAATAATTCAGCCAGTTTGCCCACAAGAAGAAAATTAAAATCATTACATGACAGCTTTCTTCTGCTAACATCTGTCTGCTGAGGTACATGGTAACGCGTACTTGCCCATACACCAGCACTGCAGCTGGCCTAGGGAAGTTAGTTCTAGCATTCAAATACTCTATGCAAATACAGATACTTACACATATAGTTATATCTTCTATGCACATTTTTTTATGTATAGGAGATTCATATGTCTAAACTTTAATCTCCTGCTCACAGTTTCTCTTTGGAAATCATTAGTCATTCTAGTGATGCCTAGAGGCACTTGCAGAGCTTCCCTCCCAAGACAGGAAAGCTTCCTTGTTTCTTGTTCAATTGCTTTTAATCACCTGATATTGGGCATCGGGGTACCTGTCAGGATAAGCTGTCCCCTAACTAGGTCTACTGGGACTGTATTAAGTCAGGCAGCAACAGGAGGTGGCAAGGTATGAACAGAAGATGTAATAACAGAAGGCATAACTTCCTCCAGGTTTTGTTTGTTTTTTTTTACTTTAGATGCTCCTAAAGTCCAAGAGAATATGAAGCAAACAGGCCTAAATCAAGGGACTGCAGAGGAAGCAGGGTGGCAAATAGATGTCGGAATAGTTTGGAAGGACTATTTGTTTTTTAAAGTAGATTAACAACTGCAGGGTATCCCATCACTCTTCCTCAGTCACCTGACATTAACATTCCTCTGATTCCAGCTTCACTGAAGTCATGAGAGAAACTGGTCCTGACTGACTAATCTATAAGGAAGAAGAAAACCAGCACATAAGCAGTGCACTGTGGCTTTAACCAGCCATTAGGATGGGGTCAGCAAGCGTCTTCACAGCACAGATCACATTTGAATGAAGATGAGTTTTGAAGTACAGCAATAGTAACTCAGAGGAACTTAGAAACACGGTACTGAGGAGAGAGGCAGGGGGAGAGAAAATCCAGAAGAGCAAATTGAACCTCTCTCTCTCATATTCTGGGAAAATACCTGAGCAGTTCAGGTTCAGGTGAAATAATCTGTTATCAGGCAATTCTATGACATACCAAGTTTATATTTCACTGGCTTCTATGGTAATTATCTGAAAAAAAAACCCACTTTTTTTTTTTTTTAAATGAAACATTACCTTGAAGCCAAATGAACATTTTTATGTTTCTAATTTGGAAGGGCGGGGGTGAGAGGAATTAAAAATAAAAGTTACTTCAGTCCAGTGTTTGGCTTCATGAGACTTAGGATGTGAAAACAGTGTTAATCAAGAAGGCAGTTTCTGTACACCTCTTCTGAAAATCTGCAGGATTCCATAGGTTTATCAATGAAGCACCACAGACACCCCACTGCCACTATGCAAATGATGAGCAGACTGCACTGCTTTGGCCTCTTGTGAGCCTTGTAACTCACAAGTTACATAGGCACCATCTAACAAAAGCCAACTAAATGACCAAAAGTAACAGAGGAAGACAAAGATGTGAAGTTTAGTATTTCTTGTTACTGCTGTAACTAACCATTATCAGGGCAGGAGTTATTCTTCAGTCAGCTTGCATATTCAATGCCCCACATATGTTTATTATTTATGGACTAGCTGACAGCTAGATAGGTAGGTAGCCCTCTAAGAAGCCAAGGAGTGAATAGCACTGAGTGCTAACTTCTACTTGTTACCCACTGGGAACATAGCTTGTGATCAGTCTTGGCTGCTGAGAGTGGCATCACTATCATTTTTAAAAACCTCTGACAGATAATCACAGAAGACCAGAAGTTGCTGGAAGAGATGTTCAGGCCATAGGTACATACAGTTGCCTAAAGCTCTACTGTAAGAGCAGAGATGTGATGGCAGCACCCTGCTGTGTCACCATCAAGGGTATGATCTGCCTGCATACAGGTGTCCCCTCTCGCCGCAGGCTCCACAAAAGGCGGTACAATTCAAAATGGTGTGAAAGAGCCCATAGGCCATCTTCAGTTATTTCAAGAAAAAACACCCACCAAGTTGGTGTTGGTTTTGGTCCTGGCAGGAGTACAATGGGAGGGTAAAAAGGAAGAAGCACGAAGGCTCAGGAACATGCTGGTCTTTGGCAGGAGCGGGATTTGGCTTCCACTCTGCTGCCACCTGGAATGAAGAGAAATTGCTTCCACTTCACCTCAGGATTTTCCATAAACAAGACACAATTATATATGAAACAGACTAGAAAAAACAAAGGCAGCACTAATGGGGCTCTAAAAGGGTTTTGTTAAAGTGGAGAACACGAGCTTAGCCATTAATGGCAAAGTCACTGGAAACAAAATGTCAGCAGATTTACACCTGTCATTTGCTCTCCCATCCTGTGTCCCCCCCAGCCCCGATCCCAGGGAGGCACGGAGTCAGCAAAACCTGCACAGGCACCGTGCTTAATTCAGTCAGGCAGCTGGGGCCATACACTTCCACAAGTCCTTTTCTCTCTCTACCATTTTCTCCACTAAGCAACGATGCCCAACAGTGAATGGTACACGCTTCCGCAGGAGAAAAGCTCTTCTCTACTTGCTCTCCCAGTGCGAAGGGGAGAGCCTGAACAGTGAGAGCTGTCAAGTCCTATCTTTCTTTGCCACTCAGCTTATTTCCTGATTCCTAAAATGAAGCTGCAGCTGCACTGGATGGATGTGCTTAAACACAAGCCTCCGGAGATAGGGAAGTGCTGACTGGTGAATTGCCTTCTTTCGCCGGGTTCTGATGCCATCCTCTCTCAACTTCTCTCTCTAGCCCTCCTGCCCCTTTCCAAAGGGGAATCAGCAACCTCTTTACTTTGAATTTTTTGTACAAGTTGACCCTGGTAAATGCTCCGCTACATGCTTCCCTAAAATGACACCTACTCCAGCTTCCTTGAGCTTAAGGGATTTGAAAGTCCGAGAATTAGGGCCTTGTATGTATACAGTTAACTCTTCCCACCATTCCCACCCCACACCAAAGAATCCCAGCCTTATTATGTCATGTCCTCTGTTCCCTGAAGGAATTACTTCATGTCCCCCAAAGAAAGCAGTTATAATGCAGCCATAGTCTTTTGAGGCACCAGCCTTGAGACAGAGCCTAGTTATTACACTGGGTTCCCAAGTAGTATCTAAAGTAGAAGCAATTTCCAGTCTGGCGTCAGTCCTTCCAAATGGTCTGACTTACATCTTTATCTGTAGTTTTACAATCATGCAGCAAAGGGATAACATTAGGCATTTATTTTTAAACATTTTTCAAGGATTGCCAGGAAAAAAAGTATAAAATGAGGTATGAAAAGGAGGTAAAAAATAATAAATATTATTTTCAGAACCTAAAAGAAGGGGAAGAAAGAGAAATTTGGTCAAATCTACAATCTTTAAATGAAACTGTATGAAAGTTCGGGGTTTTACAACATCTCCTGCCACTTTCCTACATGATTAAAATCGTACATTTAAACAATCTGTTCTTCCCTCTTCCCTCCCCTTCGCCAGAAGATATAATTCAATGAATTTGAATCCTAGCTGTCCAAACAAAATGTTGCACGGCAACAGCCCCTACTGCTATCGCTGGACCAAAATAGATCTGGGCCATGAAATCTCAAATTCGAGCTTTTCCCTGTTTTCACATTGTATGGGTGAGAAATTCAGAGTCCACAGGTCAGACACAGCTTAGCACTGCATTTCAGATAGACCCAGTATCAATGCGGTAAAAGCGAGCCCCAGTAATTTCTTGGATTTTAATGAGAACAGCTCAGTCTGTTACATGTGTTACACCTTCAGTATCTGAAAGGTCTGTAAGGACTTCAGTAAGAAGCAGTCTACCATCCTTATCAAATAATCAGTCCCTCATCCTTATTAAATACACACATGAAAAAAACTTACAGTTTGCCAGTCCTAGTATCAGTTCAGCCTCCAAAAACCAAGTGCTGTTCTAATTCCAGCACCGACTTATCCTAGCCCAAAGAAACAGTGAGGTTACCCTGCTACCAAAAGCAGCAGCCAACAAAATGGTTAATGTAGCTGATGAACACACAGGTGAGCAAGCAACAGCCTGGACATCCCACGCTGCTTCCTGAGCCTGAGACCAAAGGCCTTACTGAACCGCCCCCCTCCTCAGTCAGCCGTGTGCTGGGCCATCACTGGAGAGGGTTGGTCACAGTGCCCTGTCACACATACCATGATGTCATGTCCGATCAGCCTTTTGCCTTGGAGCTGTGGGGTGCCAGTCTCTTTTCCTTAGAGCACTGAGTGGGACGTTAATTCTGTGAGTCACACTGGTAAATTTATGGCATCCTCAGTGCAGAAATGAGAGGTTAATTCATGCAAAAAGAAAAAAAATGAGTGAGAGAAACAAAGATGACGGTAAAACTGAGCCTTGCCATCATGAAGCAGTGCTAGGACAGAAGGGGGACTCCTAGCATTACATGCTGGGAACCCTTCAGCTACAGAAGACACAACTCCCTGGTACCTCCATGTCCTTCCTTGAGGATTTTGGAGGTGGCAGACCCCCTCAGAAACATCCCAGAACCTCCTCTTCTCCCACCCATGTTTAAAAGCTCCCATTCTGCTTCTAGCTAAATCAGACCCCTGCCTCAGACTTGCCCATGTACACACATGCACGTCCCATGGCTCCTCCACAGCTTTGCTCTCTTTTATGAGTTTAAGTTTAGTACCAATTTATAAAGTGCACTTTGAAAGGACTGAACGTTATGCCTTTCCTCTTTTCCTACCTGCCTTTCCAACTATAAGATCATGCCAAGATTTTTCAAAATAGCTCAAAAAAAATCTTTTTACTCTCAGTAAGTCTGAAAATTTGAAAAAAACCTTTATTTCAATATTCACATTATAAAAATTATATGATGAAAAAAATCAAATTTTCTTCAGCTTTGGTTTGCTTTAGAATGAAATTGAAGATTCTGGCTTGGCAAAAATAACACAGGTAAAAGCACTAGAGTATAGAAAATAAAAAAGACACATTCAAAATTCTTACGTAGTCTCAACAGAGGGTTGTATAAGATCTAGATCAGCTGACATATGTGTCCTAAATAGCCTTCTAGGAGGGACACTACTGTACCCAGCCATTAGATATGTGCACCCAACCACAGTAAAACATAATGCATTAACTGAACCCAAATGCTTGGAAACCACTTTGAAGTTAGTATTAACTGCTGGTGACTCTGGCAAAAGTACATGACTGTGCCAACAAGTTAAAATTCAGAGTTTTTTCCTCCGACTCTGTGCAAGCCAATACTAACTGCACTATAAGAACATCAAATAGAGATCTGACAAAAGCATTATGTAGATGAGTACACAGCTAGTTTCAAGAAAAGTACTGGAAAAATATATTTGATTGCTACCGGTACCACTCAAACGTCTCAGAATTTCCAATCACCTTACAAAGACACTGAAAGAAAATACTGACATGTCCAACTCTCATAATCATAGCCAGATTTCTCACGAAACAAATGCTCCATATTCATACACTCCACCATCAACACACAAGTACAGTTCACAGCCAGAGGTTAAAGCCTAGGAATCTTAAATGAATATACAGGAAAGAAAACCGATACATTCAAAATCAAGAAGTAAAAACTGCTCTCAATGACTTTTGGAGAGCCCCCATTCTAGTTCTGTTAAGAAAAAGGAAGGTTCAAAGTTAAACTGCTTGAAAATTAAGAATGAACTCAATGTCTAGTTAAAAAAAAAAAAGAGTGGCGTTTTCTCAAAAAAAAGATGAAAAATGGGTTCTCTGTTCAATCAGAGAAAAATTTAGATAAAGCAAAAATTTATAGAAACCACTATTGCAGGTAATCAGGACTGAAAAGAGTTTTAGGGCGTAAACAGAGTTATTATTCCAAGAACCATGGCAGTATCAGCAGAGTTTAAAACTCATTTACTGCCTAGTGAAGTCCCAAAATGGCTTCAGAGGTAGGGGAAGCTGTCATTCTACACAGGACAGATTTCACGTTTCAGGTGACGGTGGTGGGAAAAAAAAGGTGGCTACTGTAAACTGAAGCACAGACCATTTGGCTTAAAAGAGCTCAGAGTCTGACCAAAGCAGGCCAACCTGGTATGCACGCCACACATTATCAGTAGGAAATTCTCTGAATCTCATTTCCGAGGCCTTTCTCTCAGAAGGTCATTAAGCTCTAATTAATGGCTCTATGAGGTGGAGGGATCTGCTTTGGCATCCATTAGGATGGAAGCTCAAATGTCAGACCGACAATGGCATTAGGCAGACTGGCATTTTGCCCAAGGCAGGATTAGCATTGACGCATTCAGCATCCTTTGAAATCTTTAGCCCTGTAAGAAAATCTGCAGGTTTTCTCTCTGGGTGACGGATAACATCTCTAAGTAATCTGCTGGTCAGTTACAAGAGATCACCTCTCCACCCCAACTGAGCAGGAAGACTCAGGGTGGCCCAGTTGCAGAGTCCCTCTCCAAAATAAAGATAAAACCAGCCACAACCTGGAGATGCCTTGTGCCTGGAGAGAACAAGGCCTTTACAGGAAGCACTACCCACAGTCTGGGAGCTCGCGAAGGAAGTAGCAGAGGAGGACAGGGGGCAGAAAATGGCCTAAAGTGACTGAAGTGCCACATGAGGGCCAGTCGTAGGAAGTTAGGAAGCACGTGCCTGCAAGCAAGATAGGGAAGCATCGAGGGACAACAGTTCTCCTCCTACTCCAGCTGGAGGCAAGCAGGCTGTTTTAAAGGCACTGGCTGTGAATCACCAATCTGATGTTCATTTTCACTGAAACCTGCCAGAAATCACTGTTAGGCAAGGTACTAAGCCAGAGACCAGCATGCTGGCAGCCTACCCTCTTCTACTCCTTCACTCCCTAGCAGCCTCGGCTGTCTGTCCTTCGCTTCTAGCTCCTGTGATCCTTCCTTCTTCCTAATTTGTAGAATTCCATTACTGCCACTCACTTTTAACGACAAAGCCCATTCAGAGTTGCGTATTGGACTGACCTAGGTAGAAGAGTTCCCAGTTCACTTCTGCTCTCTTGAGTAGCAATGCAATCATGATGTTAAATGAATTTTTCCCTACAGCTAAGATACATCACTAAGAGTTGCTCAGAAGAAGTTTTGTAACCTCTGTCCAACCATGTTTTGCTCCTGGTTCTGCCTGGTCCATTCCCCCACCTGTAAAAATGTAGGTCTGCTGAATGAAGTAGTACACCCAAGTCCTGAAGAGAGAGGAAGGAAAGATGCTGAAACCTCATACTGCTGATCCAGCTAGATTGTTATTAACTAAACCCCAAAGGGAGTTCTGTCCAGTCATGCTGAGGCAATGATAAAACAAAAAACAGCCCTTGTGAAAGCTAAAATACATGACTTTGCATCTCTCTCCTTTCAGTGTCTCTCTCCCTTCAATGATCTCAAAGTACTTCCCAAATACAATCGCAAAGCAACTCTGAAAAACCATAGTAATGTGTAGTAGCATGCCAGTTTTCTACATGGACACAAGGCATGGGATGAGAGGGTGAAATGCTGGGGTTTCAACCCCAAGCCCCAAATTAAGGCTGACATATGGGTGAATCCCACAGCCCTTCACCAAGGGGTGATGAGTTTCCCTTTAGGCTTCCCTCCAGGGTGGTGCCGGCCCTGCAGGGAGAGCCGTTGGGTAAATGAGCCCCAGGTGTCTGCATTAAGTAAGCAAAGGTCAGGTGTCCCACTGAGGGATAAAAGCTGGGACCACCTGCAGGAGGGGCAGTGTCTGTCTGTGAGGTGGATGCACTCTGCAGCGTTCCCTGTTGGGGAAGGACCTCCTGCCTTCCTGGGACTGGGCTCCAGTCAGCTCTGGCTTTTGTGAACACAGGCTGTATAGAGATTCAGTATATGGCTTCCTTGGTTTTATGTATTTGGCTTGTTGAATTGATTGTCTCCCATCCCTTCTATGGGAAACTGCATTTCACCATTTATTCCACCCATTGTTGGTCTTGTGGTGGTGTTGTTGGGATCAGTGGGATTGATGTCAATTATGTATAATCTGATTGACTTGTTTGTACCCCCTGTGCTCACCCATGTACTGACCCTTTTGTATCAGATACAATTTGGTTATTGGTTCATCTTTATGCTGGCTGTGTCCTTCATGCTAGGCCTGATAACTGGCAAAACAGTGGGAGATCTTTTCTCCAGATAAAAAAATACAAGTAGTATTTCCAATGCAAGTTCTAACCCATTTTTCAACTGTGGTCAAAGCAGGAACAGAACTCCTGTCTCTTGACTCTATGTCTTATCTTTTAAGTCCTTAACTTCCTTCAGAGATGTAAAAATCAAATTATTAGCTTAAAATTCATAACAGGAACATTTGAGGGTTTGGGAGTTTTACTCATTTCCAGGTTTCTGATTTTTACTTCATGGATGCTGTGGGGTCTTTGAAAGAAAACTTTGTCCCTTTGTTTTCTCACCTGTTAAATCTACATTACAGTATCTCTCCTGTGCCTTAAAGGACAACTACAAGATCTTTATTCAATTGTGAGGAGTCACTAAGCAGAGGACTATGACAACAAGTACAACTTTCAACCTCTTCTAACTAGTTTCTTCCTTGGGAAAGCTGAGCACCCAATGTGTCTATCATGATACAGAACTTGATAAATTGTCTTACAGCAAGGAAAAAAACATCACCATCAAAAAAGAACATCACCATCAAAAAACCGAGATTTTCCCCACTGTTCATACTCTCTGCCACCACATAGGCCTCTTTCTTGTAAGTGGAGACCCTCACAGCTTCTGGAGTTTCATTCCTGCAAACAGGTCGCTGCCAGCAGCCAAAATGAAGCATCATCCAGCTCCATTTATTTCAAATATGTCTCTGTCCTCCCCCCAGTCACCACCCCTGGAAATAAGCGTAAGAGATTAGACCAGGCCAGCAGTGAAATTAGACAATCGACCCTCAGATATGCATAGTTAAATGCCAAGCTGTACCACTGGTTAAGCAAATGGATGGTGGCTGGGGAAAGGGCTGTGAGGAACAGGCAGAATGATCACTGTGTTGCACTTGGAGCAAGCAAGGCTCCGTGCCAACGGTCCCCCATTCAGGTGGATACCAGTCAACACAGGGATGTAAAGTTTAACCTGGCAGGAAGCAGAGCAGTTTTGCAAACTCCGGTAACTGCTGGTACAGCCATGGGAGAGAGGCAGCAAAGAAGTGAGACACCCAGTGAGCTGGGCATTGTTTTAAATGGCCTGGATGGAGGTATGACCAGGGTGACAGTGATGGGTAAACATAAACTCACACAGCCACCTCTGTCACCTGACAGACTGTAACTTTCTTCCACACCAAAAACCACCAAATCAAATCAAGATATGAAAACATCTGCATGTAGTTCAAGCTTGAGGAAGGACAGCTATAAAGCCAGACCAAGCTACTTCAAAACCAGAGGTACAATGGCTGAGGTAAAAGAAGACCCAGACTGAAACATCACGCAAAATTCAAGCCAAGGCTGTGGGAAGGTCCTACAGAGTTTGGCCTTATGCAGTAGAAGTGATAATGTCCAGGCCAGAAGCAGAATGGGGCTACACCTCAGTCCAGGCATTTTTGGGGCTTGTTTTCATCCTGTGTGTTTCTTTTTTCCTTTGATTTCTTTTTCATGCCTCTTCTTCATACATGTGCCTGAAACCTGCAGCAGAAAGAGCCTGCAAATTTGGCTATGGAAAATTTTCCACGTTGCTTTGTGAAGCAAAACAGAAGCAGAGAAGTACAGAAAGAAATATTATCTAGCTGGATTTTTAAAAATATATTTGCTATTAGTTTGGACAGCCATCAGGTTGTGATACTTTGTACATATTGACATGCAGAGCTGGAAAGCAGATGAGTTACCAACAACAGTGAGACACAAAGCCAGGAAGAACACAATAAGTGGAGTCATATTAGAAAGAATAAACTTAAAAGGCAGCAGCTAAACAAACAAAACAGGCAGACAACAGGGGGCGTGGAAACAGTAGCTTCACTGCACAGTTTTACAAAGCAGATGCAGAGTTTGTGTGGTGTGCCAGAGGCTGCACAGCCTGCAGCAAGGCTGAGAACTCAGGTACCCACAGCAGTCCCAGCATTTTGATAGCATGTCTCCTCACCACTCAGTACTTTTTTGTCTTTCCCATAGAAACTGGCTTTGAAACTTGAAAAAGCAAATGCAAAAGAAGCCATGCTGGGAACCAGTGCTCTCAAGTTTGTACTGTTACACAGGCGCTGCATTACAACATTTCACTTTCAGCAGGCATGAAAAGAAGGAAAGAAAAAAAAAAAACCTCCAAACCCTATTTTAGCTGAGTTCCAGTAAGAGTCGCTTACAATGCTTGTCTTAATCTAAGTCTTCATGGACATAGAATTTGCCTTGAAGGAAAGAAGATGGGGGCAGGGAAGGGAAACTAGCAGGTGGTTGCATATGACAAGAGAAACATAGCTTTCCAGTGTTCCTGTGGGCCGTACTGTCTCCACCTCGCAGTGTGCCTTGCGTTCCCAGCTACATGGTTCTTTCCCATTGTGCTGTCTACCAGCACGCAGAAGCTGTAACTCCTTTGCTTGGAGACAACAGAATTCATCAAGTCTTCCATGTGCCTGTGGTTAAGAGGCTGTGCACCTGGGTGCATAGTCGACTCACTGATGCGTTCATTCTGTTCTTCGTGAGGATCAGGGATGATATCCAATATCTGAACTTCCCCAGAGAACTAAAAATGGAGCTTCCCCAACGGAAGCTGCAATAGCAGGGATGAGCAGAAGGCCATTCTGTACTGTGAGGCAGTCGCTCAGCTATTCGTTGTTCAGAACTTCAAAATGTGATGCATCTAGATCTACATGGTAACAAACCTCTAATGGTTCTGCACTGCTAAGAAGGAACCAGAGTGCCACAGAAGCCTAGAGCCTGTGCAGGAAATCAGGCAGCTGCCACAGCAGAGGCCCCTTCTACACAGCCGGTGGATCAGTGTGAGAATGCACAACACACAGGTCACCGGGCAACTCAATTTTCTTTTAGAAGCAATAAGCAAAGATGCAGTATTACTGGTTCAAGCAGCTCCATGAAACAGTTTTTTAGAAGCAAAAGCAATTTCACAAATGTTTCGAGCTTCTCCAGCTGTAAGCTAAGCACAGAGATCATCCCATCATACGTTTTGTGCTATGTCTTGACCTTGAAGCTATTCATGCGTTGTCTTGCTCTGACTCATGACACAGTGTACTGTGCCATATCCTGCTATAAATTTAATCTCCCTATTTACATTTGAACAGGAGACACTTGGAGACATACATGCTCTTGCTTTGGGATTGGCTTCAAGTCATTAAATGGAAAAAGCTGGTCACAAAATACAACCATTTTCATATAGCTGTCACAGCTGACACTGCCTGACCTGCTGCAGACATGCCCAAGTGAATGCCATCACATTTCTTATAACTGCAAGTAAGCGTGCCTTCTGCACACTATCCATCACCATGTTCTCTCTATACTGGCAAAGTTACCAAATCTTTTAAACAACTCTAAATTAATTTGATCCCCCCCATTTTTATGGAAATACCATATGCAGCTTCTGCTGATAATATTCAAGGAACGTTTGTTATGCTTTCCTAATGGAATTAGTTACATGTTTTAAAATATATCAATTTAGCATACAAAGGAGATAAACATTCAGCATCAATTTATCTCTCTTTTGCTGTTCTAGCAACCCTAAGCAGATCAGCCTTTTCGGAAGCTGTTATCTATTTGGCAGTAGAAACTGTCAGATCTTTTTCCTCACAACTTTTGCAGCAAGAGTTTTGGTACATCTTGGGCTACCCAAAACAGATTCATAGACTTAAGTGATGCTGAAAGAGACTGCTGGAGTCAAGTAGTCCAGCCTGCTCAAAACAGAAGTAACTCCAAAGATAAATAAGGTTGCTCAGGGTTTTGCCCAAATTAGACACAAAGCAGCCTCCCACGAGGAACAGCATGAAAAAAAAGGTCCTATGTCCTATGCTACAGGACAGATTCTTCAGGTTTTTTATACATTCATTCCTACACTCCCATTCCCCTTTACATCCCTGTCCAGCATAGATTAATTGAAGAACTTCCACCTAATCCAGCCCCTTACACGAGACAGGATTGTCATGAGAAAATCACCACAGACAGATGTTTAATTTGCTAATATTTTAAAAACTCCATTGTCATAACCTCCCAAGGTACCTCTTCTTCTAGTGCTATCTTTCTAACTGTACAGACAGCTTTCCCTTAAAATCTAATCCAAATCTCTCCTTCCATATACAACTCATCACGTCGTTAGCCTGACAGCTACTGAGAATATCTGATCAGTATCTTCACTGCAACTACCTGGCATACATTAATATACTTTAAATCATATTCTTTTCTTTTCCACCCAGTCCCTTTCATCTTTCTACATAGGTTACATTTTCAGGAACGCTGATATCTCTCCCATTTGTCCATCACTCTTAAAATATGGTGCCAAAACTGGATACTTTTGGGTTTGTATATTTGATTTTTCCCTTTTCTAGTCATGTGCCCTTACTGAATTTAATCTTATTGGATTTTACATAATTTCTTCAGTTTACCAAGATCATTATGAATTCTAATTTTGCCCTCCAAAAGGTTGACAATCCTTTCTGGCTTGGTATTATCTGCAAATCCTATAAGCATGCTTGTCCTCCCATTGTCAAAATAACAAATGAAAATATTGAATAGTACTGGACCCGGGACAGATTTCTGATGACCACACTTGAATGTTCTCTCAGCTTGACAAAGAACTATTGATAGATTACTCCGTCTAGTTTTTCCACTGGTTGTGCCAATCTTATGTGGGTTTTGCTTCCTGAGCTTGCATACAAGAATGCCATGCAGCACTGTGCCAAACCTTATTTAAAACTCAAGATATATCACAGCTGCCACGTCTACTTATCCATTAGGCTGACAGCATGAATGTGGCTGGTTCAAGTATTAATACTAATTCAGATATAACAGATATCAATTTGAATATTGTGTTTAGAAGATGATCAGAAATGGTTATTCTCACAGGTACACATGGGTTCAACTGCTCGGCATGATGTACTGCAGTATTGCTGCAGAGTTTCAGCCCGTGCCTAGCAGCAAGGAGTCCTGCATCAGACTTGCTTGCCTCCCGCCTATGCTGGACGTTGGGGAACCCCTGTGTTGCATCCCACATGCTCCAATTTGATGGTAGTGGGCAAAGTCTAGTCTCCCATTGCTTCCCACTTCAAAACATGCAATTTGGATTTAGCTGACCATGAAGCTTGGTTAGCTGACAAAATTTTAAAGGGATTTGGTTATTTGTGTGCATTTGCTTTTCTTAAAGGAAGTCTATTGTGTTTCCCATGTCTTCTGACTTCCCACCTCAGACCTGTTGTGCAAGTCTGTTAACTATTCCCACACATCCAGAACCATGGGTTTGGGCCTTACTGCTATGGCTGCTCTTTCTTCTTCCCTGCCTTCTATCTCTTGTTGCTCTTCCAGCAATGAACTTATCCCTCAACTTCTCAGTTAAATATCTCCTGCCTGTGCTGGCTCTGTCCTTTGCTCTGTTCTGAACAGCAACTTCCTACTGCAAACCCCACCAAAGCTCCTGTCCCTGGCACACAAGCTCACTCCCACTGCCTTCCACTTCACTCTTTTCCCAGGGACCATCAGAAACACATGAGATATCACAACAACAGACACTGTCTATAGCTTTGGGACTTTAAGGATGACGTTCAGTGCAGAATACCTGTTGAATCCTGAGATAGGGACTGAAAGATTTTGTGATCCAAATTCCTAAGTTGTCAAATGTGTCACATCTCCCTTTAAAGGTGCCACAATGACACCCACATGTTAAGTGCAAGTGTAAACATTCCCATCTTAAGTTTAATTCTTTACCAATATAGAACAGCAAAATCTAACAGATACAGAATTAAAAGAAAGTTTTTTTAATTCACTTGCTATTTTTTTAAGGGACAAAGGAAAGATAATGCAGAGATTGAAAATTTAAAAGTGATTTCACAGCAGTTCACCTTCCTGGAGAGTTTCTGTGTTCGGATAAGCAGAAGAGCCTTTACTTACCAGGCTCCTGTTAAGGAGTCCTCAGCCGCTTTCACAGCAAAAGCTGAAGGAAACTTAGAACAGCTTCTGCCCCAGGTAATCACAGACGCTGCCAGGCAACCTTGTGGCCCTTACTCTGCTACACTACTTTGCCATAGGTGGAGCCAGCCTGTAATCTAGGACATCCCAGTATCAGTTGGGGCAGTACCAAAATTCACAACCTCTGTTGTACATTGCCACTACTGTCTTGAATGTACAGTCCAACACAGAAAGAAGAATCAAAGAGAAAGCAAAGAAACACAGTGTTTAAATTGAGTCAGGTAATCACCATGAACTCAACAAAAAGAACCCAACACCAAGCAGAAGTAAACAGATCAAGGTGGATTCCCAAGCTGGTATGGATGTTGCAGCGTCAGTGAATATCTGCCACGCAGGTGTAACTTAAGCAAAGATTCACAGCACTCCACAAAGAGGAGCAGCTGAAACCAAAGATATTTAGGAGGCTAACAAAGAAGAGTTTTCACAAAGGCATACTCCCACTTAAAAAAAAAAAAAAAGGAAAGAAGGAAAGTTCCTTCCACTGTTCCACTGTATACCCTGCACTTCAGTATGGAATAACCTTGAAAGCGTAACCTTAAATCTCACTTTTACATATACATTTCTATTCACCCACTTCACAGTCGTATGAGGCACCAAGTACAGCTAAATGAAACTTCAGTGATTTCTAAACACAAACCATATGCTCAACCTTTCCGACCTCTGTCAGATTCTGCCTGGTTTTGCTTCAAAATTGTATGCGGATAGTATTTGCATGTAAATTATGATAAACCATCCTAAAATACAACTGCATGGAAAACTGGGTCTAGGGCTCTCCAGAGACAGCTTAAATTTAAGTGAACATTCAGATGCACTTTACAGATGGCCTGAAAAAATGTCAAATGTCTTAAACTTATCAAGTAATATTTGCAGTTACATACCCTCAGTATCTGCTCTATTTGTGCTATTTCCTATTGCAATTCTGCAAACACGGCCGTAGCCTGACATTTTTGTACATGAAACTGGCAAGTTTAGATTGGTGGGTAATTTGATTTGTAACAAAATACAAAGCCAGCCAAACTGGTTCTGGGTTCAGATTTCCCTGTAAATATTTCATGTGCAAGGTTATAGCTTAAATCATGATGTGAGGACAGGCAGGTGGCATCACCTGTTCATTGTCACCTGCATAAGTTCCCTGGGTGGAGCTAATGGGTGAGCTACCTACCTGGACTTTACACCTCATACTTGGTTCCTATGGAAACTGCTATAAAGCCATGTATTCTACACCAAAACTTAATTGTTTCCTCTGAAACTAATGGCCTGGTACATTTCAAAACAGGAAAGAAAACACAGAAAAATACAAAAGGACAGACAGATTTACATTCAGACCATTATGTATTTCAATATCTTTTTAACCTTAAATGTGGTAAACAATAGTGATGGCATAGTTTTGAAAGAAATCAAAGATCTTAAATAATAAATGGCTTAAGGTAGCTCTATCTTAACTGACAATCATTGCCCTAGGATACACTTTACAAAAGTGTTTTGCTGACACTGTAAAGTGACTAATCCTTGGAAAACCAAGTTATGGAGATCATGTATTCACACTCTTGTCTAAATGCTTAAATACTAAAGAATGGACAGGAACCAACTAAGACCATAACTGGTGTTGATGCACTAAGTAACGTTAAACTTTAAAATCATATACTTAATACTCACACTGGACCAATACCAAATACTATTCCAACACCATTAGTACAATGTACTAAAACTATACTTCTTAAATACAGGTGTTAGTCAGGGGTGGGAAAGCCTCTCATAAGAAAAGTGTTAGGACCTTAAAATGCCTAGCAAAAGTATCCAAGACTGAAATAAAGAAGCACACATTGATGCCAGTGAATAGAGCTCTCCTAATTCACACGGAAGTGTGGTCACACTCCTGCCCTGATCCATCCAAACCTCTTCTGGGACCAGCTTGCTATCCAAACACCACACTGCCCCATGCAAGAGCTTCCCCCATCCTGACTCTTCCTGAACTTCTTTCCTTATACTCACTTTCACCCAACTCTCTCTCCCCCCTTTCCAATGCTCCTCCTAGAAAGCCCCCACCTCTTTATCTGTCCCACACAGAGATCTCTCCTTCCTTTCACATATTTGAACTTTCCAACCTATCCAAGCAGCTGCTTCTCAAAACTGTCTTGCATCTCAGTACTTCTCTACCCCTGTCCCTCATCAGCAGCAGCCAGTCAAGCTTTCCTCATCCCTGGCTCTCCTGTAGGCTCCCACCTGGGAAAGGTTTCACTTTCCCATAGGGGTTGCACTCTGAAACCCTCCCACACACACCTGACCACCTCAAAGGGCAGGAAGACCAAACTTAGTGGATAGACATAGGAAATACTAAAAACAAACCTTAAAAAGCTTTGCTGTATACATAAATAACAAGGAGAGGAGAGAAAGAAAGAATCCTCCAGCCCAGCTTGAGATGGGATGAGGGCGGATCTTTTCTCCATGGGCAGACATTTACAGCTTTTAAATCTTCTGCTGATTGCAGACCCAGTGTGACATTTCCACTCTCCATAAAATCCTGTGAAAATGTTTCCACTCAGCCTAATGAAGCTTGCCATGCTTCCTCTTCACCCGCAGTCTTCAGCTGCTGCCTTGTATGGGAACTAATGAGATAACCGGCCACATTTCCTATGTATGTTTGCATAGGAAAGCTGAAGCACCTAAAGCAATCACATACAGATGCTCTGTCAGAGCACAACATCTTTGAATGTGTCGGAGGCACCTGAGAAGAGTGTATTTATATAGGCTGGATTGTATACCTGTGTCTCCAAGGGTCCCAAATACTAGTTTGTATTTGTATTGGGGAGTAGTCTGCCTTCTCTTCACTTTGTTTTGCTGCTTCCATTTGCCTTCCCAAACCCTCCTCTCTAAATTTCCACAGGACAGAGTATAATAAAGGACATGTTACTGGCAGAGGACTTCTCCCAAGAACACATCTAAGCCACGCATAATTAAGGGCTTGTGTCGAGCCAGCTACACCTTTGCTGAAATAAAGGGTCTTCATTTCTACCAGCCTTGCCTCTTCCTGGTAGGCACTGACCCGTCAGGAAGGTGGGTGAAGCTTTGTGAAACTGCTGGGAAGAAGCCAGGGAAGAGCAGTAGAATTTTTGCTTGTTATTGCTCTAAATCCCCTTTTGCAGCTCCAGAGAGACTCCTTGGGAGATTACTTCACAGACGTGACCGTGTTTGTTTGAAAACTCTCCCAGTGAGAGATAATTGTTTCCGCAGCCTGATAAAGGCAATGTAAATTAATCAGGCATATCACTACTCAATCCTTAGTAGTTGTTGGTGCAGAGGAAAGAGAAAAAAAAAAACCACTCTTAAATCACTGTGCTTATGACACAAGATTACAGAAGTGCCCCATACTGCAGCTAATTAGATATGGCACTGGATCAGTGCTAATGAATTTAATTTCTTCCTTCTTCTAAATGAAGACATGAAGAAAAAGAAAGGCGGGAGGGGCACGGGCAGCAGGGGGGAAGACATATTTCCAGCTACTATTTATTCCTGTGGTTTATTCCTCCAACACCAGGATAATGTTATATATTATCCTTACTAATGATATTTTTCAGCAATCTCTTTAAACGCTTATAAGTCCTTACGGAAATGGGGAGGTTGCAAGTTCAACCTGAGGACATTGCAACTGAGCCAATATCTGTTTCAAGCCCCACATCCAACCTATTCACACAGAAGGGTAGGACTTTCATGGATCTGAAGTGACAGACACATGGTCCTATATGAAACTCATCTACAAAGGTATTAACACAACATGCACTTATTACACCAGCAATTCTAACTGGAATTCTGCTAGGAAACCTTTTGAACATGACCAGGAGGCTGGTAAGAATTTTTGATCAGGCCATTCACATGCTGTGTAGATACTCTTGAATAGTCCATATAAATGGGGTACATTCAGTAACAGAAGACAGAAGTGAATACTAAAACCAAAACCCATATTATATGTGCATATTACACCATTCATCCCGACAGATGATGCCATGCCTGAAGTAGACAGTTAATCTTGAATCACAGGCAGACTAAAGCTTCCCTCACAATTAAATGAGAAAAGGAGTTTCTTTTAATTAAGCCAGACTTCAAACTGATCACTGTGAGCTTATAGTTTACACATCGCCTTTTACTCAATAATTAGGAGACAAGAAAAGCAGCTGCCAGGACAGACAGTTAAATCCTATCAAATGATCTGTGCTTGAGATTCACCTTCCCAGCTGGTCCCACCATGCTGCCATGTTTACAGCTGAACATCTGAATTCCTAATAAGGAACAGCAGCCTTCAGTCCTCTGGAATAAAAAGTTGGAGCTATAGTCCTGAAGAGAAGTTTCTATCTGAGCCATGTTTGAGTGACAGTCTATCAAAAGTAAAAGTAAAAAGGCAAAAGTGGGAAAAAAGAAAAAAAAAAAAAAAAAAGAGGATAAGATTCCTGACTTGGGTTACTTGGACACTACTAAGAATCCTTTCCAATATGTTCTCTTTCTCTCTTTCTTTATTCCTCAGTACTGACCTGTCCTGCTAGTGATGATCCTTTCTAAGGCATGGGTATATCGTATTAATCCCTTCCTTTCCTCCACTCTTCTTGAGGGAAGTCTCAGTTCTAACACAACAAAGGCAACTGATGTGTCAGAGCCTCACGAGGATAAGTGCCAGGCAATCCTGTTTTCCCCAGTGAAAGCAGGGCTTTTGTAAGCATCTGCATGTGCTTTCAGATGAGGCTGTACAGGAAAACATACGGTTTCAGTTTGGGCAATCTTCATTTTCACTCCCCTCTACCACCATCAGGTTGGAACAAGGGTTGTGGGTTTTTTTTTTCTTTCCCCTCCTTTTAGCACAAATGGGTCAGTGAACTTCACAGCTTGAAACCCTGACAGAACCATCTGTTCTTCATTAAAAGCCATTAATGACAACGATAATGGCACTAATTAGGCTGCATGCAAACACACACACGCTTCAACTACTCCAGAGCTACAGGCAATCAGAGGTCCAAATTGAACCAGCTGCTGTACAGCGTGGATGAGCACTAACCCCCCAGCCCACCTTGTCCCAAAGTACAGGCACATGCAACCAGCGTCCAGCTGGACAGATGGAGCCGGTGCTTCTGATACACACACAGGTCATGGTCTTTTGCATTTGTTTCCATCGTCCTTTCACCAGTTTCTCTTTGTTGTGGGTTAAGAACAATTAGGAAACACCACCACAGCCTGTGAGCATGTGTACTCCAATGCCACCAGCCATTTTTAATTCTCCTGTGGGTAGAAGTGAGTGTGCCTGCAGGGCTTGAAGAAGCACATCAGTGTGTTACACCTGGAATATATTCCCAGTAAATGGCACTGACTTGCTACTTCCTCCAAACCCGACTTCTGGGTGTCACTTTGTTATTCCCTGCCTTGGTTTCCTAGTCTCTAAAAGTAAGGACAGTACAAGTGCACAGGCATCTGTTAGAGCTGCTTCAGAAAGGTTAGCGCTATGAAATCCTTGATGTGAATGACATTGGAACTTGGACCTATACTAGTAAGAGTTTCCTTTTAATATAACACGTAGATCACGATAACCAAATGATCAAGACTCCAAAAGACACTGATCCATAGAAACACTACCTATTGCAGCAAGGCCTGCTCCATCAAGTGGTGGACTTGTATGTGGAAAACTGGACCCTAGCAGGTCTCTTCCCTGCTCTTATCTTTGGGAACAAACACCTGCAAAAGAGGGATGATGAAAGTGGCCTCCTTTGTAAAATGCTTTGAGATATACTTAAAAGCAGTATTTTATAGTAAGAGTCCAGTAACAGTACTCCTGGGAAGTATATCCAAGCACACTCTCCTAACAGACGTATAGCATCATTCATGTGCCTTACTTAAGTTAGAATGTGCAGGTATGCAGTGTAGTGGGTGAGGAACACACTAGTTGCAGCATAACCATCCGCTCAGCACATTACGCATTCAGAGCCAGCGTCGCTGCCGAGACCCTTCGGACAACAGTTACTATGGATGCAGAACTGGCAGGGAAAATAAACCAGAGCAGCGCTGCTATGCAGCTGGTGGGAAATGTGGTATTTCACACCAGGCTAAGCTCAGGCAATCAATATCAAAATGTGGAACAACCAAGTGCCTTCATGAGGCTTTGAGCCAGAACTGAGAGGAGAGAGACTCACCCATTCTCCTGTAGTGCGTCCTTCTCAGAGGTGACCGTTTCAGACTGACCACACTAACTCTTTGCTAATACCAAAAGCTTGAGTAAGGTCCCAACCCTTTTGGTCCACTGAGACAAGCCAGCTCCCAGCCACTTCCTCACTTTTCTGTCTTAGTTTGTCAGGGGAACAGCAGCACACTGTTACCCTGTTCATAATGAACTAACAGCTCCAAAGAGTTGAAAGCAATGGCCAGGAGATTTTAACTCCAGTGAATCTTCAGCACAAAGAACAGGGATTTCTTGGAAAAAATAAAGATTCTGCAAACAAATCTGATAATGTGCCAGCTATGAAGACAAGAACCACCGACTCTACTGTTTTAAAAGATTAGAAAAGTCCTCCGCATGTATTACCATTCATTTTACATTCTGGGGATTATCATCTCACCTGAACCATCTTTCTCTGATAGAGACTGTTTCTTCAGCTTTTACTGCTGTCTGTAGCCTCATAGCCTCCAGGCAGGAAGGCTTAAACAGACTAATCCATTCCTACCACTCTTCCATGATCATAACATTGTATCAGCCAGGCTCCCACTGTTTTTACAGTGAACATTTTTATTTTTAAACACAAAGTGCAGCATAAACCATATGAGAACTCAGTGTGCCCAGACCAGTGATGCTAGAGGACAACACTATATGAATTTTTCACACAGCTGAGTACAACATATATCAGCCAGAATCATGCCTGCTTAAATGTGAAGCTCAAATAAAACTGATAGCTTGGTTTGAAAATCTTCATGTTCTGACCTCCAGGCAATGCAAAAGAGAAATAATTTAAAAAAAAAAAAAAAAAATCATTCTTCTAGAAGGCAGGAGCCAGGCAGTGTCACCATATCTATGTTTTAACAGCCTGGGTTTCCCAAAATGTATCAGTGTCATTTATTCCAGTGGTAATTTTGTATGCCCTGTGCTTTTTTGAAAGACACATCCATAAACCTCCTGAATCTGTTTTCACCATACACCATTGCCCCTGCCCCCTCTCAGCCCTGCCTCAACATACGGCAATATTTCTTTACAGTCAGATGTTAATAAAATGGTGTCCTTCTCTAGAAGCAACTCATTACCCAAGCAAGTCGAAGGAGGTTATCAGGAAGGCGGTATTACTGCACAGTGACCTGTGAAGGTTATTACTCTAAGATGCGAGATCAGGACGAGGGAGTACACGAGGAGATGCCTGTGGCAGAGCAGAGGCCTGTCACCATGCAGCCAACACCTGCTTTCATATGGTTTTGTTCCTCAATTCCCTTTCTTCCCCAGAGGGCTGGGATGAAGCTACCTGCCGGTCCGTGAGGGGTGCCTCCCAGCACACGGCAGCGGGGTATGGGAGGGCTAATTCCCCGCGGGCAGCAAAAGGCGAGCACATGGGCAGAGGCTGGCAGCACCTTGCTGACAGCATCCAGGTTACAGGAGCAGCAGGGAACATCCGAGTGCCGGGTAAGATGGGCTAAGGAAAGAGTTCTGCCACCTGACCACAAACCATCCCGATGCCCTGTGGTGAAAGGAAGTAACCTCGGTTCTGTCCCTGCAGGGCTGGGGTCCCGGCCGTGAAAGGGCCAGCTGGCCCACGTGAGGAGGAAGCCCACATGAGTTGGTATGGCTGAAGGCTGGTTATTCTGGGCCAGAGGATTTGTCACAGAGCAGGCTACGCACAGATTGTAGCGATGAATTCTTCCCTGGGCCCTGCGCTCTGGTGTTGAGAGCAAACACAGAAAGAGCCGGGGAATGAGACTTAAACTCTCATGGGCCAACGGAGCTGTTGGACAGGGGAGTGCTGAGGAGCAAGTCTTGAATCTCACCACTGTCAGTTATTTGTGAATTTAGGGCTTTCAAAAAACAAATCTAGTCAAAACACGTTGGCAGACAAGTTGACTAGTGCAGACATTATGAAAACTGCCTTTTTTTTTTTTTTTCCTCCCCAACTGATTCATTATTCACAAAATGATTCCACGCAGTTGAACTCGGGTCTCGGTTTATCAAACACCTCCTCTCTCCCATTCCTTTTCTCTTTTGTTTTGCCTAGACCACAAACTCTTCAGAACAAAAGCTCCTCTTCCCAGTCTTCTCTATAATACTAGATAGCTTCACCACTCAACCCGGAGAGCTCCTGATTCTGACAAGAGTCCCCATTACCTCTCTAATCGAAGCAACTTTTTCAAGCCACAGAAATTAAAAGAAAACAAAACAAGTCCCATTCATGTTGCAGAGGTTTGAACACACTGAAAGTGTAGATCAGAAAGATCAGAAGGTGTTGAAGTTCCTGTAGCAGAACAGACTCAGTGATTGCCTCTTACAATTTATATGTAAACTCCATGTTCAACAGGAAAAATACAGATGGGAAGCACTGCATACGCATAGGGTTCCTTGCAAGTGTCTAGGAAAGGGACAACCCCGCGGCACTGGCCAAGGTTGTCCTAAGCTCAGGTGGCATTTGGAAACAGCTCACCCAGGGGATGCCTTCACTGAGTACAGCTGCCAGATGTTGAGCTCATTTTTACCTGTACTCCAAGATATCCCAGAATTCTGGTAACTGCATTAGCACAGCACTGAGCTTGAATTAATTACCACAATTCTGGTTTTTAATTCTGCTTTTGGTTGATAACACAGGAAACCTGAATTTTGTATTCCTCATAGCAGGTTAGTAGTGGCACAACTGCATAATACAAAATACTGAAGTGGTATGATAACACTGCTGATTCACATTTTATACTGCTGAGATCCAGCAGGGTGAGAGGCATAGACTACTCTGTGGGGAACGAGAAATTCAGGCTCATAGCTGGCTAACAGAGACATAATTCATTCAGCTTTAGAGCACGGGCAGTGTATACTCATTTTGGTCCGAATGCTGTACAGATATTCCCTAAAGTAGCAAAATGCCTACCCTGCTTGCATTGGAAAACTTTCCTCCTCTGGGTAGGACGGTGTAACCATCCTTATGGAGTTTAACGAAACTAAAAAGGGAAGGCTCCTGGCAGGAGAAAGGATTGCAAAGTCTAATCTGCTGTAATGGATCAGTGCTGTCCTGAAAAAACATGCTGGGCTGAGCTTTCAGACTCTTTCCTCTTAAATATCTAGGACAGTGTTGAAAAACGCATGTGCCACCATTGCTGAGAAATGGACAACTTCTTTCCATTCCTCTTCCATTTGCCGGGTAAACAGGCCAATCGCAGAGTCAGCAGCCATGGCAATTTCTGAATCAATATTTATCAAGTCCTCCTCCAACTGCTATTTCATGCCTCATTGGTCAGAGAGCATCCTCTCCAAGCGAGCCAGAAAATCCTGACCTTGCAAATGACAGAGGAGCTGCTTGAGGATCACAAAGTAGAGCAGCTCCTCTACCTAAAAGAAGAAAAAAACCCAACTAAACAAGAAAAACCAACAAAAAACCCCCACCAATCCCGAAATTACAATTCATATGAGTGTTCTAATGGCATTACACACCTTCTTCCACCCCTTTCCTTTCTCCCATCCTTTCTTTCAGCAGCAACCCCTGAAGCTAAAGCCTCATTTAAGAGCCCTAAACAAACAGCTTGCTCATTAGCAAAAATCAAGCTACATGTAAATGACATTAAAAGCCATGGATACCCGCAAGGGAATCTGTTTTGGGATTTTTTTTTTTTGTCTGTACTTTTAATGACCTATAAGATTGATTTCTTCCTGCCCTCCCCTAGGCATAGTAAGTGAGTTCACAATTATTCCATCAAGCAAAACAACTGCAAAAATTGGGTGAAACAGACTGACAAAAAGAAGGGTATTCAGGGGCACAAAGATGCAATCCTCCATCAGAGCACTCCACAGAGGGCAGAGAAACCTGAGAGAATCCAAGTGCTGTAGGATCACTTCTGGAAAACAGATTGCCAAAAATCAACCAACAGCTCAGAGGCATTTGAAAGGAAAGAAAGCACTGCCCTTCCTAGGGAGAGAAAATAACTTGTTATAAAAACAAATATGTATGTGATTATTTGAAGAGATTAAGTGGTTCCTTATCAGCACACCTTCTGAAGCCTATGGATTGCCTCCAGGACCCATTGAGGCAAATTAGTATTGACCGTGCACTTTAGTGCACAGCGTGTCCCTCTGCTGCAGCCTGACATGCCTGAGGTTTTCTGAGAAAATACACGTGTACCTGAACACCCCATCAAAATACACGCTGAAGGCTGAAGGTGAGGAATTGTTCCTGCCAGAAACAGACTGAAAACAAACACAATCAAAGTGCAAATGTGAAGGATAAGAGAGGAGTCATCACTTTTCTCAAGAAGAAGAGGAGAATGCCTCCAAGCACACAAGGAAATTGCAGCTTCGAATTTTCTCTGAGTCTCAAGCTAAGCAGAGAATTTCTGGATCTTTGACCACTGTAGTGTAGATGCCTTAGGCCTCCTCTGTGCATTATTTAAAACAAAGCAACAAATAATTGGGATGATTTCTGTGCACATTTTCCTCCCGTTAATCCTCATTACTCTTCTGGGAACACTTCTCCCAAAACAGTTTCTCTCTTTGCTATTTCTTCCCCTCTTTTTCTTGCAAGCTAATAAAAACCTGCTTTTTAAATTTTATCTTCATTACTTTTTGTAAGGTCTAGCAATAACCTACTTTGTTCTTTTCAGCTTTCCTAAATATATCCTCCCAGTTCTGCAGTCTCTCTGACTCTTTTCTGAGCTCTACTCAAAAGACCACATCACCACATTTCAAATATTACACAGCACTCTGCATTTGGAACTCTCTATTCATTCAGAGGGTAGTCTTGTTCAGGGGAGGCTTGCTGTGGGACACCACTTAGATGTCAGCTTCGAATTACATAAAGTGATACAGGTTATCACCACCTTGGGAAGAGGCTGCTGTGTATACACATGCCCAACGATTCCACTGGTGCTTTGCTCCTTAAGAGCTCAAGCTGACCTCTCTCAACCTCTTTTGTAAAGGTTTATTTCTCCAGTTAAGCCCTGTTTCATGATTTCTCCTGTTTGAATTCTGCTGTATGACTTACGTCCAGATTTCAAGACTTTTAGTTGCCTTTGTATTTATCTGGTACTCACAATGCTTTCCGCATTAGAAGCATCAGTGAACTAATGGGCTGTTTGTTATTTCCCAGATCATTAGTCAAGGCCTTGCAGAGAACAAGCCCTTCAGCAATACTCATCTCTGTCCAGGACACTGCTCCTCAGCTTCGTTGCTACCATTTCCCCATTTCCTTACATATACAGCCCTGCCGCTCACTCACAGACCATGTGATAGCACCTTCATGCATACCAATGCAAATGCATTTTTCATCGCTTTTGCTGTGTACAAAATGCTTTAACAGAATCCCAAGTGTTTGGGATTCTTTCTTTCTTTATTTCTGCCAGCCAATCAATTAGCACCATGTTTTCTTTGAGATATATATATGCCACAGATATAGCAGTTACTGCAATGGCAAAAATAATAATTAAAAAAAATCTTATTCCATAAACAGTGGGATGGGAGTTCAGTTTCTTACGCATATCTCCTGCTACATTCTCATCCACATCTCCTAAAGTTGCCCGGGACAGTTCAGGCTCCTGCGCCTTCCCCTGTTGTAGGGAGCAGTATGCCAGAAGGGCAGGATGCCCCGTGGCCAGTCTGGGCCTGGAGAGCTACTGAATGGACTGCCAGTGGGTATGTGTTAACTTGCCAAATGGCTCCTACCAGACTGAGCAGACATGGGCAGAAACAGCCAAGCTGTTCTCTCAGCAGAGGCACTAACAGATGCCCACTTCTCTTCTACTCAGCCACCAGTTCCTGTGAAACACACAGGGACGTGATATATTTTGCTTTCTGTTCTGTCACATCGGTTTCAAGTTGGCCTGTGTGTTCAGACGTTATTAGAGGAGGTCTGAAGGGTTCCCCCAGACCTAACTGCTGAGGGGACCAGCCTACAAACATATTTGTGTTGGTCTGCACATGTGGGCGCTTGCAGGGACAGTCACTGGGGAGTCAGTCATGGTAGCAGACGTGCCCTGTCAGGATCCTAAGGGCTCAGCAAGAACAGTCCCTGCAGTCAAGCTCTGTGCAAGGTCAGGGACTAAAGTTTGAAACTTAGCTTTGGATAAACAGTATATTTTAAAAGGTGAACGTTTGTTGAGGTGAGGTGGTGTCAATAGACCTTATTCAGGCTTCACAGCCTCACAGTCACTGGCAAGGCCAAAAGCTGTGAAGTCCCAAATTCCACAGAAGCAGTGAGGGGAACTTGTTCATGCTATCAAGAGAAGAAAAGAGGGAAAGACTTGCACAGGGATTACTCTCCCTCTGTCACATACTTGCAGTGAGACCTTGGGCAACTACCTTAAGCAGTCTGTGCTGTATTTTCCCATCTGTCAAACAGAAGAGAGAAACAGACTACTTCAAGCAGGCATCAGGCTGCTTAGTGCATTAGCATTTATAGACTGCTTTGAGATACACTGATGGGGAAAAATTACAAAAGCTTGGGGTGGGGAGGGGCAAGTTGAGGATCAAATTTTGAGGGATCAACTTTAAAGGTGTTCCTCAGGGCTCAATTCTAGGGCCAGCTCTGTTCAATATATTTATAAGCGATCTGGGTTCAGGAGTTGGATGCACCACTGGCAAGTTTGCTGATGATATCAAACTGGGAGGTGCTGTTGACTCTCTCAAGGGAGAAGAGACCTTGCAGAGGGATCTAGGTAAACCGGAGCATTAGGCTACAATTAGTGAGATGAAATTTAAGACGGCAAAATGCCAAATTCTGAACCTGGGACGGAGTAACACCAGGCACAAGTATAAATTAGGAGAGGAGTGGCTGGAGAGCAGCCCTGCAGAAGGGACCTGGGGGTGCGGGTGGGCAGCAGGCTCACTGGGAGGCAGCCGTGTGCCCCGGCAGCCACGAGGACAAAGCGGCCCCCGGGGTGCGTCACACACAGTAAGTAGAACCCCCTGGTCCCCAGCGGGGATTATCCCGCTGGATTCAGCGGCGTGGACTCCCCTGGAGCCCTGTGTGCAGGGCTGGGCCCCGCAACTCAAGAAGGGCCTTGAATGGCTCCAGAGGAGGGCAACAGAGCTGGTGAAAGGGCTGGAAGGAATGTCCTGTGAGGAGCCGCTAAGGACATTGGGCTTGTCTACCTGGGAGAAAAGGAGGCTGAGGGGCGACCTCACGGCTCTCTACAGCCTCCTGAGGAGGGGAAGTAGAGAGGGAGGTGCTGAGCTCTTCTCCTTCAGATCCAGTGGTAGGACACACGGGAATGGTTCAAAGGTTTGGACTGGACACCAGGAACCATTTCTTTACCAAGAGGGTGGTCAAACCTCAGACAGTGCCCTTAATACCGTGCTTTAACTTGGTCAGCCCAGAAGTGGTCAAGCAGTTGGACTAGATGATTGCTGTAGGTCCCTTACAACTGAAACAGTCTTTTCTAAACAGCAGAGTGCACAGGCAACAAAAAGCATGAAGCAAACCTTTCAAGTTTGCTGTGCCAGCTCAGAGCTCTGGGACAAAAAATTTCCTCTAGACAAGTTTGCCTTGCTTACTTACCTTCCCCAGATGATTCAGAAACTCTGACGTACAATACCACAGGTGATATTTTCATTTTTTGTACTTGGCCTCCTTCTCCACCCACCTCTTTGGAAAGGACTGATTTGCTCCTAGGTTTCACTACAAGCTCACGCATCCCTTTTCACTGCTGATGCTAACCAAGTCCCTCAAACAAAGCTGTTGCATTTGACCTTCAGTGTCCATGAGTCAAACACTACGGTGTGACCAACTCAGTCTGCCATTCACAGGCACATCAGTGATGAGGTTAGCCAGACTGCCAGCCAACCATATGACTGCAGCATCCTAAATAGCTTCCAAATCAAATCAAGGGTAATAATATATTGGTGACTTGAGAGAGAAAAGCCTTTTGCCTCCAAACAAATTTATTTCTCTCTGAAATTAAGACCTTCTGATTTCCATTTCACCTCCTCTGCTGCTGCTGAAACAAAGCTGTTAAAAGCACAGATGACGCGCAGCAATGTCCTCTTTGGGCTAAACAAAACTTCATAATAAACAGACTTGACACAGCTTGTTCCTTGGGCACCCTGGAATAGGAGAGCATTTGTCCATTTTCTCCCATGTCAGATAACATCTGGCTTGGTGGGGGAGATCTTACTGCAGACATACATTTCCTTGCTGCAGGCTAAACAGGCCCTTGACAGGAACAACATGAATACACACTTTTGTGCTATCAAACAACACAACAGTGACTCTGCTTGTGTGGGCATCATAGAAATCATATGGCCACATATGAATGTGAATGCAAGAGGGTGGAAATCAAATGGCCACACCATATAAAAAATGCATTTGTGAGCTGGGTCCATACTCTATACCTCTACTATAAAGAAAAACACTTGCTAAGTTGTATATAATACACTAATAGTTGAGAGAGAGAACTTCTAAGTTCTTCACACATGCCTTTTCAGACTAGAGTTACTGTACCAGAAAGATTTTGCTCATTCCTAGAGGTTAATGTACATACACATGCACACACAAAACAGTTAACCGTGAAATGCTTAAAGCAGGACTGGTATGGTATCCACACCTGCTGTATTTATGCAGTTTGCTATGGCTGCAGTTTTACAGTACGAGGTAACGAGGGGCCTTACCAAGAGGTGACCATGTAGATAGCAAGATGAGCTCACCCAGAAAAAGCATCGGGAACTAGATACCCTCCTGCGTAACCCAGGAATTAACTGATTTCCAGGCCTAGATCAGTAAGCAGTTCTGTGCATAGCAGCAAATGACAGACACACAAACTGGAAAATAATCTTTGCAGTCTCACTGTGGCCTGCTGTGAAAAGGGAAAAACAAATAAAAAAATACATCATAACAAAAACTTGTTAGAAACCTCCTCAGGCAAGGAATATGGCAAGGACTAAAAGCTTTGATGGCATTTAGACTTCTGGCTACACAAATCTCTTCTAAAATAAAGCAGTCTCTCGAATAGATAGTCAGATCACACAGTGACAGATCAGTAGTTATAAGTTCATGATCTTTCAGATGAGACATAAAACTGTGTCCTGACCTTGTGTGATCATTAAAGATCTCATAACGCTTTTTGCAAAAAGAGGGTTGTTAATCCCACTGGTCTGGAAACAATCCAATTTCAGTAACTACCTAAATCAATCTTCCGGATTCATCTAAATACAGGAGTCTATTCTCCAGACTAAAAGAGCGTGTGGCATTTCTGTGTGCTGCAATACCTGACTAAAAGAGTCCTCCCTACCTCAGCATTAGGTGAAGCAATCTTTGTATATGCACTCACTGCCACTCCTACAAGGGGGTTGGGAACTTGGAGATGCATAATGCAATCAATGGATAATAAACTTATTACAGTGTTCAACGTGGTTCAGTTTTCATTAAACCCTTTCCACACTAGAGTAGTTAGAAATTAGCGCTTCCCAAACTTCTGAGTGCTAAGAGATAAACTACAAATGCAGAAGAGTACAATGCTTATGCCTTTGCCACTGAATAAACCTACCAGGTAACATTCAAACAGAGACAGGGACAAGACCAGGACAGTTGGATATTCCCTGAATTATGGCTGCTGAACACATCCATGGTCAGCAGGTGAAACTAGGTGGTCCAAACCAGTCAATTTTCAAAACATAAGGATAGGCCTCTGATAGGCATTAAAAGGAAAACACACAGGTTCATCCTAAGCACAACTTCCAGCTTCCACCCAGGATGACTCACCAGCACATCTCTTTTTCAAAACTTCTTTATAAATAGCATCACCAGGTGTCCCAAAACTCCTTGGGTTTCATTCAGTATGGAAATCTGCAGGAGTGGACGAGAGAGCAGACAAAACCAAACCACGGAAGCATCAATCATGCTATTCAGTAAGGAGTTAGTCTCCCAGTGTAGTTAATAATTATCTCTTAGAGGAATAAAGCAGCAATAAAATCCTAAAGGCACACACAGCTTGAGCTACAGAAGACATGAAACACGGACATAATAAAATAGTGTGGCATTTTTACTCTAATAAAAATGTAAGAGGACAATCACATCTGTCAAAAGAAAGATTAAGCTTTGAGAGACAGTGTTTTAACACAAGCATGCGCACTCACACTTAAGGCGGCACCTGAGTCAGGGTGTGCAAAGGCTGATTTTGAATTCAGCTCTCCACAACTATCTGTCAAGGCAAGTACGTTATTACTTTGCAGCTAGATGAAAAGGAAAGCTCATTATCACAGAAACACTCAATTATGGTTACTTACAGCATTTCCCTCTCGTGATCCTTTGGCATTACTAAACAGAGGCCGCGATTCTATTCCCATTAAAATCTAAGAATAGATTCCCTGGGGAAAAGATCAAGGCTAATCTGCGTATTATTTCAGAGATGTTCTCACCGGCATCTTCCCAAAACAGAACATCCAAGTTTTCTTCACCAGGAAAGCCTCCTAGGTTACCACTTTCCTGATCTTGACAATCCATTTACCTCAGCAGTCTCACTACCAAACCAAAAGCCAAACACCGCTTACGAAAAAGGATCCAAGAACAGTTGTTTCTTGTGGTGAAGCTTGTTTCTTTGATGAGCCTGCTTAATATGAGCACGTGACAGCTTTTTTAACGCCTGCAAGTTCCTGGTAAACGTTGCACACTGAAGCACGACTCCAGTAGGACTCTCATGCTCACTCTTTCCTGTTCCTCTCACACTGGGAACAAAGCTGGCAAATCACAAAGGCACCAGTGAAGTTTAGAGTACACTATACAGTAAGGAGACTGTGGGAACATTTTCCAGTTACCAATTTAGTACAGTTTGTTGGAAGAGTATGCAGTTACCAAAAAAGAAGCCTGAACTAAACCACAAACTACATTTATCATACCGTAAGAACCTCTTTCCTATAACAATTAATTCTTCATAAATAGTCTGTTGAGGATGAACCAGAAAATAAGAATTCAATTTTGAGTACAATTGTGACACTGTCACATTTAAGTTCACTGTAGCATGAAAATTGGAGACATCAGAAAACTGGGAAAACCTTTCACATTTGAACAGCTGCTAGCTCAGTAATTGGGATCTCCCACATCATGAGAGATTACCCTAACCTCCGGCTATCAGTGTTTCTGGGGTGCATCATATTTTATCTCTAATTTAGACCAGAAACTGCATTCTGGAAAATGTTCCTGGCAAGGGTTTACTATGTCTATAAAATTGTATATTCTGTTTAAATAAAGGCCAAGAATTCCATGCTAGCTGTAGGCTTATTGCTTCTTTCTTCCATCTGCAGCTAGCTATAGGAATTACCAAAATAAATAGCTACAGAAAGCAGTAAGCAAAGATTGCTGGTTCAAAGGGAAAGTTAGGTTGTAAAAGTTAGTTTCTTAATCTCAAGAGTATCCTGGTAGCAGAAGAGACTCACACAAGGACAGACACAATTTACTGCCCCTAAGAAAATGCTGTCAATTACATTGTAATTCTAGAGGTAGAGCAGCTCTGCAAAATGCACACGGGCACACCTGCTAACTTTTCCAGCAGTGCAATGCTTGGCCATCCTGGCACCAGCGCACGATGAGAGCGAACCCTGAACCCATTTCACTTGTGCACAGATGTAGTCCTTCAGAGTCACTGCAGAATACAAATACTCAAAGTTCTGCATCCTATTTTTAACTTGCAAATTGTACTGATACAAAAAAATATAAGCCCCCCCCGCCCCCCCAAGAATTATTTGAGATTCAGAGATGGCTATAAACTACAAAACTTGCTGATAAGAGCTCATTGCAAAGAAGCATGGTCAGCAAGCCCATGCTCTCCTCCATAAATATTTTAAATGTTCACAAAACAGTACCAAAGAGAGAGAAAGACACTAAAAAAAATGTATTTTACATTCCCTTTCCTCCCACTCCTTTTAACAGTGGACAGACAGAAGGAGAGCAATGGCAGCTCCTGCCCAAATAATTTAATCGATCCAAACCTGATCAATCTTACAGCAGACAGTACCAAGAGGAACAAAAATGAGCCACCATCTGTGGCGTCTTCTGGGTGGCAGCACAAGTAACATTTTGTGAGTGAGCTGACACTCATGTCAGAGACAAGAGACGCATGATGCTTTAGCAGAAACTTTTGTATCATTCTAAATTTATTTTTGATAATCTATATTGAAAGAAATATTGATGCTAGGAGTAGCAGGCTGCTTTTTTTGTGAAGGATGCTAACACCACACATTCACAGTTGCACAGCACACTTACGTAGCTGTCATTGTACCCTTGTGGTGCAACACAAACCAATGCCCCTCTGAAACTACAATTCACTACTGGCAACACAATACCTGAAGTTCATTCAGAGCTCTTTGCCCTTCCTGCTGCTCTGAAGAGATCAAAGAGCCACCCTGAACGTGCAGTGTGAAGGAAGCTGCTAAAAGCCCACACGCGCTGAGGAAGCCAGGAATGTTATTTTGGAGACATGCTCATTCATTTTGTGAGGTAAAAATTTACAGTAGCGGAAGCAATAACAGTGAAGAAAAGTCACTTGATACACAAGCGCCAGTCTTCCTTTCAGCAGACAGATCCAATAGATTAATTGCTAAAGTGCCGTCAAATATCTGACAGATCAGACCCAAATGGCATGGTGTGCTCACACCACCTACGCAGCAGGCAATCTGAGTCTTAAAAGTAAAGTTACAGCCTTCTTTGCCATAAGGTTTCCAAACGGGCATGTCGCACAATTATTTATGGACATCTGCCCAGACCTTCAGATGAACACCCCAAGAGACACAGGCTTCCACCTCAAACTCAGTGGCGGCATCTCAGTTCTCCAGTTTAACTATTGAATTACTGATTGCTTCTGCAGACAGCCAAAAGGGTGAGAAAAGCTGACAGAGAAGAATTAGAAGTTACCACGGTGGTGGAAAACTCAAAATAGAAAGGCAGAGATGGGGAGGGAAGGAGAGGCTAGTGAAGGACTACGGGGACATGGAAGAAAACACGAGGGGAGTACTAAGGGAGGGGGATGCTGTGGAGAGAGAGGGGGAACCACAAACCTCACCTCAATATGAGAGACCCAGGAACCCAGCACTCGAAAGCTGAGCCACCCTCTGCATTCACTGGCTCTCTCCCAGGAGGGTCACTATGGTTGGGAGCGAGGCTGTGCTGTGGTGGCACCTCCAGCACTCGCTTTCCTGCTCCCTGTCCCCTCTGTTACCGCCAGGACTGGGCTTCTCCTGCCTCTCACCTCCACACTAAGTGGCTGGAGGAGCCCAGGGCTTGACAGAGGCCCCTCAGCACGCCCCAGTGTCCCCTAAACCACCCCAGAGGCAGGACGAGCACAAGGCTGAGGCCTCAAGCAACCATCCCTCCTCTGAGGGAAGCGTGAGGCAACCACCAGCATAGCCCCAAAACCACAGCAGCCCCCTCTGCCACGCAAAAGCCTCAACCCAACGAAACACGTGGTTTAATGCTGCCAACGTGGTCTGTGGTCTTGAAAGCCCCTGCCTGCCGCCTGGCACTCCGGAAAAGCAGATAAAATGGATGAAAGGGCTGCTGCTGCCCCCTCCACAAGCTCTCTGAGGAATGGTGCTGGACCCAGGTGTTCCTTGTTATCCACCCAGCCCCACAGCTGCCGCCCCTCAGGACGGGCTCCCAGCACACAGATTGTTCCAGGAAACTCTCTTCCAGCCTTAGCAATTGACTAACACACCAACCTCAGGTTTTAACATACACTGTCACACACATGGCTGTGCTTTGACATGGGTAGTATTTCTAGGTCGGGGTTGAATTGGAGCTCTTCGTGCTCTTCTTTGGCCTGGGGCTGGCCAGAAATCCACACAGAGCATTTTTGCAAGAGCAAGAGAATCAAGATTACCACAACAAACAGGGAGGGAGGGCACAATGGCCATTTTACTCGTGTACAATCACCACTCATCACACAACGCACCAGCAGTTCTGAGAGCATGTCTTCACTGTGTGTTCTCCATTCAAAGGGAGAAAGAAAGCCAGTTTTTAAAAACTAGGGCAAAGGCCAGTGAATTACCAAAAGTTATTTATACAAAGGATATCAGAGGACCAGCTTTGTGAATGGAGAACTTATATGAGCTTCTGTAAGCTGAAAGAAAACATGTTTTGCCCCCAAATTTGATTATCAGCTGGAGGCAGCACTACTTCATTGATGAGAGATTTCCAAGGAGAACTTTGCAGAACTAGGAAGGACCAAAAGTGAGGATTAATACGCATTTCTGCTATATGTTGTCTGACACCAAAAGAAACCCATTTGTCTGACCTGTAGTATATTTATATACCCACATCTTATGGCTTGTTCTAGCTATCCATGACTTCATCAGTAAAAGGTGTTTAGGGTTTGTCTGATATTAAGTGGCCAGACAGAATGCATTAGTCTAGAAATGGATTATTAAATTCCGCTGTCAAACTGAAGTAGTCAATAAATACAGTGGAATGCAAGTGCTTTAATCATATACTGCTTCATGTGTACTTTACTGTTAAGAAGTTCCCATACTGTAGGATTTCAGTCCTATTTTGATTTCTTCCTTGCCTAATTCTTTACTTTCTTCTGTCAGGCTTTGCCCTACCTCAGGGTGTAGTACAGTCAGCTACTGAGTTGCCGACATCTTTGGGAACTGCCCCTGCTCAGAAAAGTGGGCCAAGTCATCACCACATAAAGATCCAAAACCCAGGGAATTCAAACCACTCACACAGTCAAAGCATCACAAGTCAACTCTGTTTCTTTTAGGTACAAAAGGACATGCTTCCAGGGCGATGTGAAGACTCCTTTCAAAATGCAAAGAAAGATTCTGTAAAATGCAGAAAACCGCTGCCATTAAAGTTATAGGATGCAAAACTGTGACAGCCCCACCACCTAACCTGCCAACTCAACAGTAATACTAGAAGTATTATCTTCAACTCACCTTCAGTCCAATCAACCAATTCTTTTTAAAAACACATTGTTGCTGCCTTCCAGCACAGCCCCTGCTGAATTTATTCCAATACAGATTCCCACTGTTCCTACACAGGATAACATCAGTAACCTGGATGAAACCAAAAGGACCAGAAGATTTTTTTTCTTTCTTTCTAAGAATTAAAGTACAGAATCTGTGGGATTTTTTAATTTGGCTGTTGGTAGGTTGGTTGTCTTCTGATCAGTTATCAAGCAACATATGCAGTTCTGAGTTAGAGCCACTTCAATCCCATAAACCTATTTGTGGGTCTTATTTCAGCAGAATTATTTTCTTCTCAAGAAATCTTAAGCTTTTGATACAGAGTTAAGAAGTCACATCAACTTTTAGGACTGTTTTAATTTTATTCATCTCCTCATTTACTCTGATCAGGATTAAACTGCATTAACAGAACTAGCACATTGTGGTCCTGCTGCAGACTGCATTAAGTTTTAAGCTTCCATTCACTCTATCAGGATTTTTCCAAAATGCTCCTGCTGTTAAAACACTGAACAATTCTTAGCAACCAATCACATCAAAAAATATTTAATTCTCCACCCTTCCTCCAAAAATATATGCAAAGATAAAAAATGCAGAAAATTCAAACCAGGTTTAAGGGTTGGATGTTTCTTGGTGTTTTTTAAGTCCCGATGATGCTGAGCACAGAAAGTCTGCATTTAAACTAGATAAAGCAATGCCCTCTAGTGTTCTGCAGAGAAATCTGGCAGAAGGCTCTTAAAAAAAAAATGAAGATGGTATAGCAATCCTAAACTCAAGTGACTGCCACATTTTAAAAGCTTACAGCTCACATGCAGCTTCCTTAGGATGTTGTGCACACAACAGTGACCTGTAGAATTATTTGGAATCCCTTCCTTTCCTTCCCTCTGTTGCTGATGCTTGCATCAGAATTTCATGTCAAGAGATGTAGTATTTTCCGAGCACACACTGATGGCTTAAGGAACATTTGGGAACAAGAGGGGCTTTTGAGAATCAGGCAAAAGCCTGATCCTTTCCTTCCCAGAGTTCACAAAATAAATGAAATCCACCTCCTCTCTCATCACCTACAAACGCCATCTGCACACAGTTCTATTTACAGTCTTCCCACCTGTGGCACATAACAAATCACATAATATCCACCCTGCACCCTCCCCAAGCACACACAGCATTTGCTACCCTGTGTTACTGACCCACCACACAAGCAGGATGATGTCTTTGGCTTGAAGAGCTCTCCTAGAGAGCTCCAAAGATTAGTGGATTTCCTCATAGCAGTTGCATTCCCAAGGTGTTGATAAATTACAAACAGAACCACACAAATTCAAGAAAGATTTAAATAAAGGAGAGCATTCTCATAGTTCAAAAAGACCCCTGCAGAGCTACCAAAAATATTTATTTACACCCTGTACACATTACAAAACTCAACTTTGCATCACACAAAGGACTGGAAGAGTTTTTATAACTGGAGGTCTGAAAAGCAAAAGGCAAAGTCCTTGATGAAGGCTGCTCTTAAATGGGCAGCTAGGAGTCCTTAAATTTTACCATCCATTGATCCTGAAAGGCAACTGCTGGGCTCTCACCATTAGACAGAATAGAAACTTGAATGCCTTTGATTAAACGTTTAATCACATCCAGTACTTTTAAAATAATTAACAACAAAAAAACCCATGTTGACTACTGTGCTTTTCTTTGTGTGCCATTGATCTGCAGCACAGAGAAACCACAGATCAAGAGCTGCAATTGGGGGTGATGGGGGGCAGTGTGGAGATTAAAATGAAAGATCAGTTCTGCCCATGTCCTAGCTAAAATAAGGGGGGAAAAGATGAAACAGTATGTTTTCTGGCAACCTAAGGGAGAATGGTACATTTAGAAAACTGCCAATGCAAAGACAGCACTTCAGCCATAAAGTTGCTAGCTGGAATTTGTTTCTTGTCTGGAACAATTTCAACAATTACAAGCTGGCCTATTAACAGTCTTTCACACTCTTATTAGGACATTCACTGAAGAAAGGTTAATACAGGAACGATTTCTTTAGAGGGAAGCTAGCTTGGCCTGTTTCACAGGGAGAGAGAGGCTTAGGTCTTCAGGCTAGGCTGCAACTGTAGTTCTGCAGAAATTATTGGCTATAAATGAAATACCCAATGAGAGCACACCTAGGGTAAACTCTAGACTTGACCTGACTCTTGTGATGAGCCTTTTAGGGCACTGTATTTGTACCCCTTCTTGTCTGAGGCTGCAATATAGAATTTGGATGTAGAAGTGGGATAAAGTTAGGAATTTTTAAAATTAGGTTTAAGCTTAGGAACTTCACTTTAAAATTTAAATTACATTCCTCTCTTTCAGAGGGCAACCAATATTTTTTCTAGTTAAACAAGCAGACACTTTTTTCTCTAATGGGGAATGGTTACTGCCAAGCATCCTGCCCCGCAAAGAAATTATTTTTGATCTTGTTATGCACGTAACCAAATTAAGGGAGAAAATAAAGCAGTTCAAAGACTATCCAAGAAACAGCCAAGGGAGGATATCCAGTGTTTGTACCACTGCACTGGGAACTATTTTCCCTTAGAGGTCTGACACAATACATTTGTGTGACTGACTGCGTGCACAGAACACTGTCCCAGAGAAACTATTTGTATATATATTTTTTAAAAAGCAGCTCTTGGGATCAGCTTCTTCCCTGTGTACTTTCATTTTGTTTGCAGGGGACAGTGTGGGGAAAAGACCATTCAAGATTCCAGGTACAAAAAAAGCAAGGGAAAGATCAGGGGAAGAAAGACTTAATCTTCAGAACACACAGGCTCCAGCTGACTGAACAAAATAGCTTTTCCACTTCCTTCAGTTTATTCAACAGTTTAGTGCATTTCAGACACATTCTCACCTCCAGGGAGAAGCAGAACCACCTGAAAGGGAATGGAGAAAAATGCTCCAGCATTCACAGAGAGGCCACACACACATACTGTCATATCTTGAGAAGATGTGTAGTTCCATGGGGCAGGGAGCGTTCTACTAGTGCTTCACTTCGCAAAGATGCCAAGAGTGTCCAGGTAAGACACTGAAACGGTCTGGAGTGCATGTAGTTTCATCAGTGAAGCATAAACTTGGCTCATCCATTCTTCACCTTGGCCGTCCTCTCACACAAGTGTTTCACTATGAGACTAGTGCTGGTGCATTCTCCTTATTTTCTTTCTGTGTGACCATCTGCAGGTACTTCAGTCGCACGGGAGGGAGCTGTTCATAAAGGTCAAACCCCAAAGCGCTCTCTGCGTTCAGCAGTCTGTAGTAGAGTAGGTGCTTTTTCAAGGTCTGAAGAAAGAAATAGCAGCCATTGAGCATGTCTGAAAAGAATCTAATCTGTTCCACCCTGTCTCCAACACCACATACTGACCTGTCAGTACAATTCCATTATGCCCAACATATTTAATTGCATCATCTTCAACAGAAGAGCTACAAAAGGTGACTTCCTTCTAAGAAAATTCACTTTTGATTTGCATGAGATTTCCTCTTCTAAGCACGACTCCACCACCTCAACAAGCCCTCAGAATGACTTCTTGCCAGAAGCCCAAATGGGGTTTTGAATGGGATCTAAGAATTTACGCTGGACACTAAAAAGGGCCAAATGACCCAGCTCTGGTCACACACGTGGTAGGCTTTGGCAAGCTCCCTGAGGAAAAGGGAAACCTTGCATCTGTTTTGTTCTTTTCCGGGGAACCATCCAACTAAGAGTTAAGGGATATCACACTGCTGGCCACCTATTCATAGTTGTGCTAGCATCATCCCTCTAGGACCTCTCACTATCCAGATATAATGCTGCCTGGGCAAGAGGCATGGAAATATAGTACAGGAGATTCATCTAGGTTCCAATGGGCTCAGTGGTTTGAGCTCAGCTACAAGCACTGGATTACAGTATTTATAGCCATCACAGGTCAAAATCCTGCTGCTAATCTCATTCTCAAATTAGCAAGGTAAACACAAATTTCAAAAGCCAAGGTAAGTAAGTAAGAGTACCATGTCTGAAAAACTTAAGTCCCAGTGGCACAACTGCACCTTACAAATCCTACCTCATCCACCAACAGCCACGTCTTCCGCAGCATGCTTTTCCGAGCAGCATCAGTCTCCTGGGAACAAAACACATACTTTGCTTAGTATGGTGCAATGCTACCTTTGCCATGGGCGTACAGCACTCCAGAAGAATGCTTTGCTCATTATGATGATACTCCAAAGAGCACCTTGTTCCAGTAGAGAGGGCTTGAGATGCTATCACTTGGATCCTGCCTCTCTCCTCCTTCCCCTGACTTGAAACTCAGGTGACTTCTCAAATTTAAGGTAGAATGTAGATCAGAGGTAAAATGTTAGCACAAGTAATCATTTCTAGACGCCCCAAGGCTACGGAAGGCTTCTGTTTGGTTATTTAAGCAAACTGAAAGCAAAAAGTACTCTGCACCTTAAGATTGCCCCAGGCAGAGATTAAACTTATTACACACTCCCTGTGCTTGATCAGCTCCCTCACCCTCTCTGCTTCATTCTTCCCCTGCCATACCATAGCCCATGCAGTTAACAACTTTGAAGGTTTATGTAGGATGGGCTACCATTAATGCAAGTGCTTCAGGGCATAATGTACATTCTCAAAAAGCTGACCAGTACTCAAAACACTTGCTTACAATTTTTGTTTTCAAGCCCAGGGTCAGCGATTCACCACAAGCCACACTGCACCCTTGGAAAGAGCAAATGCAAAGCCCAAAGCTTCCAGCCCTGAGGCTCTGCTACCCATTACCTACCTGCGTTGTGCTGTCTTGGGAGAAAATAAAGCTGTTCACATGAGCCACAGCCACCACGTAAAGAACAGGGCACCAGGCGTGGCGCAGGGCACCAGTGACCAGTGTTCGGAAGTAGAGTCGCAGGAGGTTCAGGTTATCCTCAGGAGGGGAAGTGTACCGCTCGAGAGGCACAGGAAACTGCAATAAACCCACCCAGAAGCAACATTACAATTTTTGTCAGGGTCTAAGTAGTGAAGGGAAGTTCAGGAATTCAAGGTGCCCTTCCTCAGCTGTTTGTGCATACACTCCTGCATAACATAAATGTACCTCAGTGGCACGACCCCCATTTGGAGCCGAGCTGTTACTGCCCACACTAATGCGATGTGCCTTTGACAAAGCATCCTCAAGACCTCTTCAGCTTTATGGAGAGATGTTTTACTGGTTGAATCACTGCAGTTGCTTTTTGGCACAGGTAAGAACAGTGGTTTCCAAGTGAGGAGACAGAGTACTTCCAACTGTACCACATCCCTCTAATGTAGCAGAGAAGCTTACACTGACCTATGCATTCAGCCAGAAAAGCAAAGCAGGTACACATGCCAGAGTTAAGTGAAGTTCCAACATTTTCTGACTTCACTGTCTAGCTTCAAAAAATAGGTTTGAAAAGCTTTTAGTAACAACTTGGGTTTGTTTGCTTCTCCCCACACCAGAAATCCAATTTTTATTCTTCTCAATTTTGAGTTAAGTTTTCTAGGGCTAAAATTACATATTTCACTTTGGAGCATCTTTGCACAATTAAAGACAAGCATTGATCTTACTCAACACAAAAAGCAGTCTGCCTGCTGGGGTATTCCTACTGCCCACTAGGGTGTTTTTAACTCAAGACAAAAAGAAAAAAAAAAAAAAATCAAACAAACACCTCAAGTGATCTCTCTCAAGTTTTCCAGCACATAGTTTGTTTTTAAGCAACACAGCAGTGAAAACATTGTTCAAAGTATTTGGCATTTCAAAATTTTCTAAGCACATGAAAACCAGTCTGCTTTGAAATGTTCTCCATTGTAACATATGCCACAATTCTGATGGTACCGGGGGATCTATGATTGAGGGATAAAACAAGATAAAACACATGATGTAGAATCAGGGCTTTCATCTGGAATATGGTGTTCAGCTCTGTTCCTATATATATTTGTGGAACTGGACTAGAGACAGGGAAGGGCTACTGGGAACATCAAGAGAACAGAGAGCTTACCATAAGAAGCAGGCCACAATATCTTGGCTTACATGGCTTAAGAAATAAAAGGATCATCCAGCCTTGATACAGAAGAACTGGCCACAGGGCTATTACAATCAGAGCAAAAGCGCTGGAACCACACAATGGAAAGCACTTATCTCATAACCTGCCAGTTCACACTTGTTTGGAAAAAAATTCTGAAAGGTTATCTTCATATTGGCAAATTTTAGGCTAGATCAGGTATTGTCTGTCAACTGGCACAGAACTTAAAGCCAGGTAAATTCCACCTCTTGTGCTCTGCTCATTCTAAAAAAATTCAGTCCTGCACTTGACAGATGAAATTTTCTTGCTGAGTTACCCAGCAAAGCACAACTTCAGTGTATCTAAATGGGGAAACATGGTTGAGAGAGAATATGTCCGTTTGTCCATGCACTGGGCAAGGAAAAGGTTCTCACCAAGGTGACAAAACTTATTTAAAGGGAAAGGTAATTGCTGGCAGAAGAACATGGGGTGCAGACTAGCCCTTGATACACACAGGCTATAAATTAGGAGGTTCTCAATCATTAGACAAGGCAGGGTGTGGGACTGTTTCCACTGAAGACTGAACAATTTCACAGCTCCTGTCCTCCACATATACACGCTATCTGCTCTCAAAAAGAGTTCTACAGGTTTCTGAAAATGCCTATGTGACAAGGGCCTGCATCTACAGGGGCTGGACTCAGTTCTTCAGACCTACAAAGTGTTTAGAAAAAAAGGTAAATAACAACAACAAAAAGACATACACACTGCTGTCACAACCCTAAATCAAAAGAACATTACTCTCTATTCCTATTCAATTTTACATTCCATGCATTGGATTTTCTTCAAAAGAGAACAAACAGCTTCTAAGCAAAGAAACCATGATTATTCTACTGGACAAGGAGGGATGAGGAAGAGGAAGTGCTGGGTAGATGCTCAATTAAGGTTGGAGAAACACAAGGAAAGAGCTCAGTAACATGCAGTGACCGTATGCCAGGATTACCTGCTGGAGCGGCACACCCAGCGCATGCAAGACACTTGTGTGCTCCCCAAAAACAGCGAGACGCAGATGAACACTGAAACGCTTCTGTAGAGGTAGAAGAACAAAGACTCCAAAGAGTGGATCTCCAAAGGAGACACCTTCAAACTGCTCTAGGAGACTTATATAGAGATCGTGGAAGGATGCCAAACCAGGGAGAGGAGCATCCAAGTTCAGGGAGTCCAATGCCTTGGGCTGGCAATACACAGAGAGAACGGCAGCCGTGTAGTGGTGGATCGGTGCTTCTAGAAAGAGATCACTGCCTGTGAGGAACACACACATGAGCCGTGCAAGTTTGGCAGCAGTAGGGATGCTCTGAAGAGTTTTAGCACGCCAGGTTTCTAGTAACAAGACCCACTGCAGGTTCCCGGTCACAGTGTTGACAAGATCAAGTGGGAGAGAGTTCAGTACAGCCCCACGTGTCTCTGCATTTGTCACTTTGTTGTAGAGGCTGATAAGCGGAAAGAACGGCCAGTCTGAAGGCAGGATGGGCCCTCTGACCTCAGGAAGAAGCATTGACTGGATAAGGTAATTCCGTCCTTGGTAGGATGCTTGGGAACGCATAAGGGTAGGCTGCAAATGGACAAAATGAGAAAGGTAGCAGGAGCGGATGAAAGGCAGATTCTGGTAGGATTCTCTCAGCAGGGCACCACGAGTAGCCTTTGAAAAAAATGCTGCTGCAGAGCCAGGCTGTGCCAGTTTGGCACTGGTACCCAGATGCAGGATATCAGAGAAGTCAGCTGCTTCTGGCCCTCCAGCTTTCCCTTCACTGTAAGATAAAGACATACATCAGTTAAGAATTCAGAAAAAAAAAACCCACAAAACAAAACTACAAAACACCAAACAAAACACCCTGGAAATTCATCTTTACAGTCTTCCTGGATATGGGAAAATAGTATATGCCCAGCACTCACAACACTTTCTACAGCATTCAGCTATGATAATACCAAGTGCCTGTAAAGCATCAGTTATCTTGCTACTTCCAGGGAAGTCACAGAACTACATTTGGAGTTAAAAACACTAAGGCCTTGCCACAAAAAACCTCCACACAATGCCAACAGTGTGGTGTGGAGGCTGCAAACCCTTGTGCAGAGAGGCAGTCTACTTACCAGCGTAGCTCTCGGGGTGCTGAAATGAAATACCACATAACACAAGGCCTACATGAATCAGTAAGACAATTCTCGAAATAGTAGCTGTGCAGCTCGCAGGGACAAGGTCAGGGGAACCGTACAGACTGGTAGTCAGATATCAGGGGCAGGACGGGGGCAGGCAGGGAAGACTGTGTTTGACAAACCCACGTGCCACCATCTCAGATCAGAGACTGACCATGGTCTCAGACTACTTGCCATGGTCTCACAAAATGGTAGCTCTAGAGCAGGTATTTGTAAAAACAAACAAACAAAAATTCCCAAACAAAACAACCACCCCAGAATAAACCACCTAAACAAAACCACTCACTAACTTGCCTTCTTTCTGGAAAGCTATAGTATCTCCTTGCAGCACCTCGGTCCAACCTCCTACAGGGATGCACCATGGCAAATTTCAAAGAGATTGTGACAAACATGATAAACTGCTACAATTTCCTTGGCCAGACATGTGAAGCTTCACATCTGATATGCTTGTGATTTCTTCCACTGCAAGGTGGAAGATGTCACAGTTGTCAAATGAGCAAAAATATGTGTAAGAACTTGTGGAATTAAGGATTTGGGGAACATGTAATAAGCTCTTCAGACTATGTCAAATTCTCACATATGTTCTAGACTCACTACTCTCAGGACAGCAGATGCTGGGCCTTAGTGAGAATCACTTCCATCAGGAATCACAGGACTCTTGTCACAGAGATTAAAAGAAACTGGTCACATTTCTCAACATTGGTATATCAGAGAGAAACCTGGCACCACCCTGCTGGTCTGATTAGAAGGCTCCGCGACTGAAGAATATGCCAATGAGTAACTAAAATTTGAATACAAGCCCTATTAAAGGTCAAAAATTATGACAAATTTCAGTGCCAACATGTACTTTTTCAGTTTTCTCAAGTTTTCCCATGTACTAGACTACACAAAGGAAAAAAATGTAAAGCTTACGGAAGAAACTCTGGATTAAAGGCAAGATCCAGTAAAACCTCATAAACCAGATGCTCACTCCCTGGCAACAGACAGCTTAGCAATGCCATGGCAACACAGTGATGGAGTGAGGCATGCTGGGCGTAATCCGGACAAGTGCCTGCCTGTACAGGAAACAAAACAACAGATAAAAGCACTGTATCATTTGTCAACAAGGCAATCAACAAGGACAAGAGGGTCAACCAAGACATAGATCTCGCTGGAAAGTGAGAGACTGAGGCAGTCTGCAAGAACTGTCAGCATTCATAGTGAGATCTTTCTGCTTCCCCTGATTGTCGTAAGAGAGTTACACATCTTTTTTAGCAGCACACTTGAAAAATTTATTCTCACTCTAGCCCAAAGACAGGCAAAAATAGAGTTTTTGTCATCCAAAGTATTTTGGATCTAAATCCCCACATCAGTAACTGTAAAGACTTTATTTGCTCATGGGGCATAGCTGAAGAGCCACCAGACCTAAACCAGACACAAGAACGAACAAGGATGCAGAGACCAGTTGCCAGTCTGACACACCGAGTAAGAGAGGCCAGGGTGAAGGCAGTTCCTTGGGTGAAAGAAATGAAAGGACTAATAATGATACCATTCTCCGAGCCAACGCTAACACAAAGTACTGCAGATGATATTCATGGCGCAGGATCCACGCAGATGAGGGAGTTACAGAGGGAGGTCCAGTCTGCCAGCTGTGATGCAGATAATCCTTCAAGCCTCTGAAGCCCAGCACAGAGCTGTACTATAAAGGAATCAGAAGGGGAGAACAAATACTATGAAGACAGTTCATGCTTGGAGGAAAGTTAAAACATAGCCCCGTCAAAGGCCTACCCACTACCTTCTCACATGAAATTCCTGCTGGCTACTCCAAAAGGAACAGTTAAAAATAGCCTGATAAATAGCTGTTTTTCTGCCTCAGGGCTCATCCACATCCATCATGACCATCCCCACCGCAGGTAACCAATAGTCACTGCCTACACTTCCCATGATGCTTTGTAAGGTAGAAGTCTGGCCAGTGACTTAAGTTTTTCTCTCATTTGGCCAGATAATCCTATTAGTAACCAGTGAATTAACACAAGGTGACAAAAGACAGCTTTGAGAGAGCTTATTCATCTCTCTAGGGCTCTGCCATTTCTTCTTCAGAGTCTGCAATCTACCATGACATTCTCATTCTAAAAATTCAGGACAACACAAAGTGAGAAGAAACCTCTTATTCAGCGCAGCACTCATTCTCTTGCTTAACTTTACCCTGCTTCAACCATCCCCTTCTTCCTGTAACACTCAGTTATTTATTTTGCTTAGCCAAACAACAGTTCTTTTAACCCTTCTCTAAGTTCTTCATAAATCTATCCTTTAAGCAGCATCATCGTTCATCACCTGTTCTGTAATTCCAGCTTCCCAGGGTTAACTGGATGTTGGAATTCAATAGATATTTTTCAGATCCTCATCCCACCTGTTCTAAAAATGGGAGTATTTCTTTCTATAGTACTTTGATATTTTTAAATTAAAAACACACAATTCCTTTTTAATAGTCTTACTAACATCACTCTTTAAACCCAGGAAGATACAAACACTAACCTCCCTCACAAATTCACCTAGAACTCACAGTGAAAAAAATCTATTCTCACCTTGCTGGTCAGGCCTTTGTGAATGTGAGTGATGCTATTGATGAGAAACAGGAGGGCAGTGAGGAAGGGGAAAGGTGACTTTGAGCCAACCAGGCTCAAAGGAGGTTTGCCTCCAGTGCAACTCAGAGACGCAATGCTGAAGACAGATTCTGGTGCTGGGGAACAGGACAGAGGGTTGCACAAAGCAGAACATGGCCTGTGGGAACAGATAAAGAGAAAGGGGTCAGGTTAAAAGCACTCATACTGCTTAAGAATTATCTTGTAGGAATTTTACTATCCGAACTGTGCCACATATTGCATTAAAATGGAAGCCCCAAAGACTGTGAAGGAAAAAACCTAGTATCACAGTTACTCAGGTAAGCACTATTGCCATACGAGCTAATGCCAGTGAGCTGTCACAAATTCTAATCTTCAGCTAAATTGCTCATGACGTGCAGAAATACTGATGCAGTGACACATCTCTGATGTCAAACACTTGAAAGCACTGGGGCCTCTGGTTAAAAAAATACATACGTAAACCAGGCTAATAAAACTGCCCACCCACTCAAGACATTTCAATAATAAACTGGCAGGCAAGGCAAAAAAACCCATCTTATATCTGTAACTGACATTGCAAAAATGCTGCCCCTTATGTACTCATGAAATGCATATTATTAAAGTCTCTTCAGAAAGAACCTAGTTTTAAGGTACATGAACATGACCATCCATACTGCTCTTGGAGTGTATGTGTGTTTGTGTGTATGTTCACCCTCCATGGGCAAAACTAGAACGTCTCATACCCCCCCAGACATACCATCCCTGTACAGGCAAAACCACTACACAGAAGAGTGACCATCAACCTGTTCCTTGCCGTAATGGGGCAGCAGGGCAAATGCTGTCAAAGATGTGTATCATTGCTCTGTGACAGAGAACTAGTCCTTTAAATGCATTTTGCTCTTCATTCCACTGGCATTACCATGTAGGAGATGCATGAACACATCTGGAGCTCACAGAGCACCCCCAACTCCTGGCCCTAATCTGCCCAAAACTTTTAGACAAGATCGTCAAAATATTAAGGCAGAGGTTAGCTGACTCTTCATTTTTACCAGCCAGTGTTAAGAACAGCCTAGGAGAATTCTTGTTGATGGGATTTTACAAGGACAGGCAGGAAGGGGTCTAATAAGCACCCTTGTGTTGGAAGCCTTGGTGCCAAGAGCTTCAGACCTCAGTTCCCAGCCATGAAAGAACATGCCCAAACTGTTTGGTGACCATTCAAATGCCCCTTAAAAGCAAAGATTTCCAGTGCTTCTTGTATCAGATGTTCTCAGAAGCAGCCAGATGTCTCTCTGACTACAAGTTAGGCCTTTTAGGTTCTCCCTCTCCAGAGGGCTAATCACAGGCCAGTAGGAAGGCTCCCTCTACAGCAGAAAGAGAGTATCTGCAGAGCTTAAGAGTTCCCAGAGTCAGAGAAAAAGCTTACATTATCCAAATGTCTGAAAGAACAGTTTGGTATCTGGCCGTTCGCTTTCCTGCAGGGGGTCTCAAAGCCTTAGTGAAGCTCTGCAGCAGCCTGAAGTCTAGTTTAAATTATTTTATATAAGCAGCATCACACAGAGCATGTGAATGGTACACACACACACTCTCACCTTCCCAATGTAAGAGGGATCCAAACTTTTTATTTTTAAAACCAGTGAAACCAAAGAAGAATCAAAGCCCAGAGTGACTAAGAAATTTATATGAAAAACACAGTTACATGGAAGGGCAGAGATGCAGACCCTGCAGCAGCACCCATAGGAAAAGAAGAACTGGAGAACCTCTGTGCCCATCATGCTTTTGGCTGTGAGGGGAAAGGACAAAGCAGGGTATAGACAGAACCCTGCTTCACACATATGGGGCACATATGTACAGGGGAAAGAATGGGAGGGGGAAAACTGCCACAGAGTACAGTATAGAAGTGATGCTCCCCTGGCTCCTGGCAACATCTTAGCAGTGAAATAGTTTTACCTGAGCAAGTCCCACATGCTGTGTATGGCTGGCTGGCTGAGAAGGGGCTGCATCACCTCGGATGTCAAACGTTCCAGTTCCTCTAAGCAGTCAATTGGATTGACTGATGGCTGCAGAAGACATGGAGAAAGACAGGAAAAGATGGTGAATGAAGGCATTCCAGTAAGGTCTCGCACTCAAGTACTAAAATGTGTCACAGAGATTTCTTAATTGGCTGGAACTAAGGTATGGAATCCTTGGGATCAAGATTCCCTAAATGAAAACTTGCCCTATGTGGCTAAACCCCCCTCCCCATACCATCTATGCAGTGATCTTTCCATTTAACTTTAAGATGACACAAAAGTGATCAGAAGTACCTTGAGAAAGCAGAGTGGCACCATGAGGGTCTCCAGAAAAAAAAATAATTTAGAAAACCCCCAACCAACTGTATAAAGTGTGATTGACCTACCCATCAAAGCATGACTGTGGATGAACAATGCACAGAGGAGGATCTGTGGCTTTTAGAGAGCCATCCGAATTCTTCCAACCCTAGTAAGCAATATTCCAGGTTGAAGGAACATGCTGGCAAATTTTAATGTCCTTTCCCTTCATCAGAATGCTGCTTTAGGATACAGAAATACTAATTTCCATAACATAAAAATCTCATTTTCCTCCAGGTAAAATCCTCCTCCAGAAATCAGCACAATCTACATGAAGATCCTAAACTTAGTTCTTAGTAGTCTAATCAAGAAGGTTCAGTATGCACTAATCTAGTTACTATACAAGTTGGTAGGTTTTTTTTTCACTAGTCCATTCAAATGTACTACATGCAATTTTATTTTTATTTTTTAAAACAAATTAGCTTACCACAGGTAGATGATTGAACTTTTTAAGGGGAAATTAAAAAATCTTATGTCATAGTTTAAGGATTTAATAAATAATTTTGTCAGCCACTCTTCTGGGATATCTATAGTTTTAAAAAGGAATATTCACCTCTTGGTTATCCTGGTTCTCTAATGCTCAGGACCTAATGACAGCGTGTGACGGGTACTACCAACCTTTGGGGCACTAAGGACATCTTTGAAAGATACTGGTGGTTTCCATCCCAACCACAACTAACAAACTCAGTTGTTCTGGGCAAGTTTCAGAGGAGTTGCAGAAGTGTGAATAACTAAAGCCATTAAATTACTCCCACACCTTGAAGACAGCTCTCCCAGGTCAGAACTCGAGCATGTCAGCTGGGCAGTAAAGAGGAAAATTGCATTTATCTTTAGAACATGAATCTTTAAGGTAGCTAAAGTATAAAACATTATTCTTCAACAGCACCACACTGCTTTGTCACCTTTAGAAAGCTCACTTTAGAAGACGGTCACATACTACAACTGTAACTGGGTTATAGAATTTGACCTTGAATGTCAATGGGGCAGCAAATAAATTTAGCTTTATTGTTTCCTCTCCAAAGATCATATGGCATGACCCTCAATGCTCAATCTTCCAAACAGATTATTGCCGTGTAGCTGTCCACATGTAAGCTCTCAGAACAAGACTACAGCAAATACAAAAATGTGCACCTTGATTTAGTGCACATGGATAAAGGCCTGCCAAACTAAATTGGGTTATATTTGCTTCATGCTTTGGATCTCTACAGTAAATCAGAACAGTCACAGCACTGCCACATACCTCGATTGAGACTCTGAGCCCAAAGCAAGAAAGGACAAGAAAAGACGACAGTGATATTTAGCACTGCTGATGTGAAGGATCAGCAGGCTGATATGACCCTAAATGCCACACAGCTTAGATATGAGCTGTGGCAAACAAAAGCTAATCCTCACCTAGATACCTCAATGTCTGTCGTTTTCAGCATTGCCTCTAAGTTCAGGTTTTCAGAGGTAATAGATAAACTGGGGAGATAAAAAGACAACCTGTATTTTCAGGCCTTACCTGTTGGCTGCAAGCACTGTAATAAACTCCCAAGTAGATCATGTAAGTTGTGGTCAGAGGCTGGAGAGTGTGCCAAGTTTCTGTCTGGGATATCTCCTGGAGGAATTTCTTCAGACTGGTCTCAAGGAAGGGCTGTAAGCCTGACACTTGATTCCACACTACTGGAGGAGGTGGAATCTGTTCACTATCTTCTGAGCTATTACTGAAACACAATGGAAGAATGACACAGGATAGCGAATTTGTCTCAGAAACAATTGTCTCTCTAAATCATCATTTTTAATAGCAAAATTTCCAATTGCATGTAGTCTGGAAGACAATACACAGCAACAGCCACTAAGAGAAAAAACATCTTTGCACATTCCCACAGACCAGACCAAACAAATTTAGAATCTACTCATGAAAGCTGAAGTTTCTTCACCTGCTCTACTCCATCCTTGAGCCATGCTCTAGTTTTACCAGGCACTCTACTTCAGTATCCAGCTTTAGTTAAAGAGTTTCTTGCTTTTCACCAGGAAAAGTACCTGTGTCTTCAACAAATCTGCTTTGATGTCTATCAAAACCAACAACCTCTCAATCCTGACCCATTTTGGTCTCTGCAGAGAGGTTCTTCCCTCCAAATCTCTAAGAGGTTACTTTCTTTTCCCCAAAGGGAAGGTCAAAGGAGATTTCTAGCTCATTTCAGCAGGGCATTTGGCTAACACTGCCCTTCTGTCCCAATAGTTGAATGCAGACTTTTACTCCTGCCTTTTACCAGGCTAGCAGGTGTAGGTGTCAGATTAGATACCGCTTCTGACCTTGGGTCAGAGGGAATACACACCACCATGCAGGGATTCACACGTGGAACAGTAAACCATCCAAAATGAAGGAAAAAAAGAAGGTGATAGCCAGGTCTCTAAGCCAAAGAGAGGGAAGACAGGATGCCAACTACTCAGATACACAGAACTGGTGCCAGAGAGGGCCTACCTACTCAGCTTGGCCTGCAGCTCCACCGTGTAGCCTGCTGTTTGCGTCACATGTATCAGCAGAGTAACTACTGCTGTCGCTCGCTGGACAGACAACTCAGTCAGGGGGCTCTTCCCACGGCAAGTGCTGAGCAACTCAGGCAGGGACTGCAGTATCCTCACCAGCACGGGGTAGAGATCCCTAGAGCATGAATCACAGAAGAGCTGAGGTTGGAAAGGCTCTCTGGAGATGTTTAGTTTGATTTTGTGTATTTTCAAGGATAGAGACTCCACAATCTTCCTGTGCAACCTGCTCCAGTGTTTGATCACCTTCACAGTAAAACAATTTTTCTTACACTTGTGACATTTCCTGTGTTTCCATTTGTGTCCTTTTCTTCTTGTACTTTCACTTCATACCACTGGAATAACCTGGAGCTACCTTCTTTACACTCTCCCATCGCATATTTATAAATATTGCTAAAATGAGATTATGAGAGCTAGCACCACCACCAACCTAACAAAAACAAAGATGACAAAGGAAGAATACTGTTGTTCCAAAGTCACCTGAATGGGACCTCCCTAATACTCAGTCTCCAAGCATTCCAGTAATCTCTTGGAAAAGCTACTTTTATTTTATTTGTTTCCCTAGTTTTAAAATTCTTGGCCAAAGTATCTTAAGTTATAAAGATGCAAATTTGAGGAATCTTCTGCTGCCTCTCCTTCCTCAAGATTATTTACAGTGCTAAAAAATTACATAGCTTTTACACTTTATTAACCAATACACCTGATTGGACTGGAGAACACAAAATGCAGTTGTGGAAGGAGAATCTCCCTTCTGAAACTTAATACTGGCCTCCCTTTTATTTCTCTTTATAGCAACTCCATACCATCTCCCTGCTTCCAGGTCAGTGCAATTACACGAAGAAGATTCAATGCTTGAGATAGCTCAGACTTATCTCAGTGCAGACCTTGATGGTCAAGCACAAGAACTCGTACTGAACTGAGATGTCGATACAGCATGCAGTCTGTCTGCCCCAGTCTCTTCACTTAGCATGCACTGGTGACTGCTGCCCACAGATCACCTTTAGATCATCAGATCCAATCTGGGCGTGCTGCGAGCTACGTGCTTCGATGTCACACAAGCACAGATTATTCGTGCCTTCAAGGAGAAAAAGGTACAGCCCTAAAAGGTTAGGGTGATCTCCCATAGTACAGATGAGAAACAACAAAATCCCAGTGCTTAAACACAGGAGTTAAGGAACCAGAGAAGGCAACGCTCAACACAACTACCTTTAGAAACTGTGGGTTTTACTGCAGGAGGCCAGAGAAAGGGAAACAGGACTCCCTGAAGGGAGTAGACTAGGCCTGGAGATCCCTATATTTTCCCCTCTGGAACAGAGTGTCTATTTTCTCTGTTGTGCCCCCCAACACCATTTTTCCATCTTTGGGCTGTACCTGTAGAGATCACAGGCCTGACCATAGCCAGCAGCCACAGCCCAGAGACGGAAGGCTTCAGTGCTTAGCCTGATGGCTTCTTCCCTTGGCAGAGGCAGATCCAGTGGGTCTTCAGCTACAAATCGACTTAACCGACTTTTCATTTCAAATTTGTTAAGCTGTAAAATAAACAGAAAAGAATAAACAAAAAAGACAAAGGGATAAGAGACATCAGTTGTATGCATCATTACCTCATTATTGTGACACACCAGAGAGCTGCAGATTTCAATTCAGCTCATTCTAACCTCCTCTTGCACTGCTCAAATCTGTCTTTATCTTATGTTATCTCAAGGAGCACACTACAAAGAATCAATAAATGGTCAATGACTATTACAAGAGAAGTATTCCTGAAAGGAATGCCTGGGTGTTACCTAATCCATTCCTAACAAAAATCAACTACACTTAAATCATTCCTGACAGAGGTTTGTCTAGCCCACATACACTCCTTTTTTGGATGCTCTTTGCAGCACTTAACTTATGTTCAAAAATATAACCATCCTTCTTTAAGTAGTTGTAAATAGAACTCTGTTAGTCAAGACTTCCTGTAAAGCTCCATCTTATGAAAAAGACTGTACGCAAAAGTACTGAATTGATGCTGGTACTCTTTTTGGGAGGTCACACTAAATGGCTTTCAGAGGTCCTACAACCTAAATCTTCCCATGATCCTGTGTATATTTTATTTTAAAGGGTATCTCCTGCCTATGACTTTTATAAGATTATAGAATTTTGATACCTTTAAAATGTTCTGAGGTTATTTTAGTATTGAATTAAGCATGACATGACTCATTTGCAGTTCTCTAGAAATAATTTTTACCCTCCCCAACAACTGGGTATTTTTGCTTAACCATAAAAGAGAGCTTCTCTTTCCCTCTCCCACACATACAAAAGCTTGTGTGTGCTCTGTCTAAACAAATGAGATAACAATGTCTTTTTCACAACACAAGGACATATTATAGATAATTTAAAATTCAAATGCTTTAGAGACATCTTGTAGGCAAATCAATGCACACCGGCAAGAAAGCAAAGGAGCTGATGAATCAAACTATGAGTTCTGACACCCCTCCTACAGAACAGAGGGCAAAGTCAAATTTACTTCCAGAGGAGGAAGATGGAAGAATTTTGTTGCTAGCTAAAATAAATTCCTACAATGATGACTGATTTAGTTTTTTATTATCTGCCATTCCCATGTTTAAGCGCCTATAACAAGCCATATAAGAGTGCAAGAGAAAACCTGAGTGGTAGGAACCTCATAAGCAATTTTACATGCCTTGAACTACCTGGAGTACACAAAGCCTAAAAGAGTAAAATTCAGTGATTTTCTATTATGTTCCTAGCATCACTCACAGCGTTTAAATATTCCACTATCCATTATCAGCACATTATCCTATGTATTTTATAGTACAAACTGGTGCTGTTCTGCTGATGTCAGCATCTTCCTGGATGGCAGCTTATTAGATGCCGTTAACAATACTGAACCAGAAACACTAAGAAGTGCTCCCTGTGCTGTAACGTGTGCTGCATTACACATTTATAGCGCCAGTGTCATGACCTATATGAGTGAACGCAATAATCTCTGAAGTGGAAAACCTATCCAGAAGTAGGTAAGAGGAGTTAGAAACACTAATAAATGACTTCAGAGTTAAGACAAATTAACAGCAGGAAAGTTCAACCAGGACTGTAGAGCACAAAGTGATTAAATCTCTGCTTTATACAGTTCTAAGCTGCCTATCACTGGAACACGGGAGAATACAGAGCATCACACACCAATGCGTGCTCTTAACATCTGTTATTGGTCTGTATCACTGAGTTGTGCTACGTGATTTTGCATAATTGCACTATGTAAAACAAAAAAAAGCAGAGAAAAGCTTGAGACAGTCCTTCCACTGCTACACAGCAGAAGGCATCGTTATTATGATGTTGTCAACAATTCCTTCAAAACACACCTATGCTCCTTCACAGTGATTATTTCAGCTTCAGCTCAGAGTCACCTCCAATTAATCCTCTATCTTTACTTTGAAAGTAAGGCATAGAGAACAAAGGCCTCTGCAATCAGAATAGCTCTTCTGAGAATCACTCACCAGCCTGGCTGTTGCATTCCGGCCTCCAGATGCCAACACTCTGATGAACTTCATAGCAGTGGCGCAAGCAACTCCATGGAGGCTGATGAGTAAACACCCTGGTTCAGCCACCTGGGGATCCCACTGAGTAGGGAGAAATTCCCTGACAATGGTCTCAATCAACCGAGGACAGTCAAGCAGCTGCAGAGAAACAGCAGGCAGGGCAAATAACTAAAGGTATGCAATTATGCAGACATGCAGAAGACATGCAAAACATGCAAGTTTGTCTGACCACCTTGACATAACTTTTACCTGCTTCTTTCTTCCCTTTTTCAAACCTTTATTTACCATTCCCAACCTCCTGTAAAATGCAAGATTTACCTGGCTGCAAGCTTCAGAGGAGTGCCTGGCTATGTGGGTGAGGATGTGCAGTATATCCAGCACTACTGTGGGAACAGGTCGTACAACCTCCAGAATGTACCTCAGCCGGTGCTGGATCCGTGTCTTCAAAAGTCCCTGGAAAAAAAAAAAAATTCCATTATGCTCTTAACAATTGCTCTCTGAACTGCAGTTCCTGGAAGACAAAAGCACATTCAATTACATCTTCTGCAGAGAGTGAGTTTTAAAACCACCTATAGGGAAAAAGAGAAACAAGTTTCTGCAGATTTGCCAGTATGCTAGCGAATGAGCAAGAGTTAGCTAAAGAGAGAAGGAACGACTGAATTTCTGTTCTAAATCAGACTACTGGTGGGGTTTGGATACTTGTTTTTTCCAGACCATGAAACTAGGACAATAACCTTCCCTATGTGGGACTACTAAAACTTAATGTGGCTGAAAAGGGTTCTCATGCTCCTGGAATAATTTTGGCTAGACACCACCTCCAGCTAATATATTACTCTGATAGTAACTGTCATGTCAGAAGAAGGTGACAGAAGCAGAGACCACCACAAATGTCTGTTTTGCAGTAGGAAGATAGAGATGCAAAGAGATGATACAATTTTTATTTCATGGCTCACAGAGCGCAAGACCATGATCAGTGGAAATCTTCAGTTTAAGTGACAGCATTATGCAGTCCTAGTTCTGGGAAAAGACTTCATAACACCTGAATTCATACTACTAATATTTTTTAAAAGTTGCAGCCAAGTAAAGTTGTAGTCCTGACCAAGTCCAGGTGCTGGCTTAAACACTCCTTGTCCAACTGTGTGGAGTAATTGAGTTTTAACAACTAATAAGCAGGTGTGAAATGGAATTTCACATCAAATGGAACACTGGAGAATTTTATCCCAAATATCTTCTGAGTTCAGGCCACTTGGAACAAGTTAAAACCCATTATGTTGAACCATGCAACTGTTTCCAGAATCACAAACTGAGCTCATGTCTAACTACAACTCCTTTGTTAAGCTTTTTGAACAGTGTCATCTAGTAGGATACATCTGAAATCATGAAGCATCTCAACAAGACCAGATGCCCAAGTACAGTTCTTTTTCCCAGTGAAGCTTTTAACCAAGGGCCATTTGAACATAGGCTCAAGCACATGGACTAAGTGATGGGATCACAGGTTTTAATGATTGCAGCAAGCAGGAGAGTTGCATTAGCTTCACCAAGGCTGTGTCTGAGATAACAAAGATTACTATTTTTAGATATCTTATCAGGAAATGTGGGAATAAGCTTAGATACGTGAGAAATTCCTCCAAAACACTGTAACTCTGAGAAATGCAAATATGAAGAATGAAATCGGGGAAACACTAAGTAGCCACCTTAATTCAAGTATAAAAAGAATGTCATAATACACATTTAACTAGTTCTGAACTACGCAGCTCATGTTTAACTTTGCAAAATTACATATAGATCCTTTAATAATGGCTGGAACCTTTTCATTTTTAGCTCAAGTAAGTGAGCTTGAAAATCACGTCTGTATGCGGTCTTTCAGCAAGTCTTACGAGGTCATCAGTGTGCTTGTTGCCAATTTCCCTGGAGGAAGTTAGAGATACTTAATGATACTGAATTCACACAGGTCAAGTCTCAACACTTTTAGAGATCAATAGAATTACCCTCCTGGTAATAAATGACAGAAAGATAACATCCAACAGCCAAGGAAGAGTTCTAATTCTTGCCCAGAATGTTCTTAATCGCATACACAGGAGAGTAAATGTTTCAACAGCGCACGCAGCCGCTGTGCAGAGTCTATTTTCGTAAAAAAAAGATTTCATGTCTAGCTCTGTGATTACCTTTACAACATCATATCGGGCCACATCTGGATCTGGCTTGTTTTCATCCTTTAATTTTTTGTCTTGAGACTTCGCTGTTACATTTAATTCTTCCTCTTCCTCCTCCTCCTCCTCATTGTTGGGGACAAAAGGGAATGCAGCCATCCCTTGATACCATGAGAAAGTCCAATCAAGGTATTTCTGTAAGGAGAGTAAAAGCACAAAGAATTAATGGAAGACAAAAAAATTTTCAAGGATGATTTTGATTACAGAATGCTTTATTGATTCCCACCTAGCCCCAGGAAAACAATAAAGGGTATCCTAAACACGTACAAGCAGAACGCAATGCTTTTTCATCAAAGTGATTTTAACCTGTGACCCACACAACTTGGGAAACCATGAAAAGCAATTACTGTGAGGTGAATTAAAGTCACTACACAGGTAACAGAATTGCAGCTTAACTGAAAAACATTTAAGATAAAAACTAATAAACAAACCACCAAGGCTTGAGAAGTTAAACTGCAATTTGGCATTTATTTGCCCTATTTCCATTTCTGGACCTGTGTGGAACTTAGGTCACAAATAACACAGAACTGTCATGTAAAAATATTAAAATAAAGACTACCTGTTCATGTTTTTCTGGCTTTTGTTTGAAAACCCCTCAATTTCAGCATATAAAAACCTCCCTTTTTGTTCACAGCTAATGACAGCTTCAGATACTCTAAAGTTCTAGGACAATACTGCAATAAGTGATCTTTCAACTCTTTAGAGGGGATTGCTCCCATAGCAGACCCACCCTCCCCCAAAATGTTTTACAATATAAAAGACAGTTAAATCAAATGCTTGCACTACTTAATAGCTGCTTTAAATTTCCATTTCCTGAACTGGCAGTCAGAAATAGCTACCACATTAGACAGAAAAGAAGTGGCAGACTTCAAGTAAACCCTGAGCTGTTTTGAAAAATTTCAAATGCAAGTGCCAAGGAAGCACAAGTTAAGAGACACAGGAAAAAAAAAAAGGCAAAATTAAACAAAGTTGGTGAGTGAATGACATGGTGAGAAGAGGCCTGACATCAGGGGATGAAGCTGAGTCCATCTTGAATACAGAGTTTGGAACTACAGCCTTCCTTCTATGGCGAGAAGGAGAAGCACAAGCCACAGTATCTGGGTCACCAAAGGAAATAGAGACAAAGGCGGTTTCTTCCCATAGCCACTGATGAACGAACAAAATCTTCAGACAGCATGACTTTTATGTGTGTTGATCTTCTGTGCTTACAGTGGGGATAAATCCTGTTTGTCTTACAAATCCTGGAGCAAAAGGCTGGACCTTCAGCCATGTCCCTTCCTCTGAGACCTTCTGAAACTCAGCAGCACAAGACTCTAGAAAGGACTCTCCAAATGAGAAAATATACCGACAGAGCACTCATGGTGCTGCTTCTGGCATCGAGAGAGTCAGCAATCCCCACTTACACAAGACATAACACCAGCAGCTTTGATCTGAGAATCAGAGCACTGCAGAGAGTTATAAACCAGAGTAATATCAGAAGAAAAGAAACCACATTAAGAAGCTGATTCATAGCATTAATTACCTACCATGGGTGGGCAGGACTCATCTAGCAGAACACCATTAGGCTCACAGCCTAGAAAAGGAGCAAGATGTGGAGAAAGCTAGCTAGTCCTTTGTTTCTTTTGCCTCCCCACTAGGGATGGCTCTAAAGACCTGGAAGAAGTTGCAAGGGGCTTCTTGGGATCTACCCACTCTTCTCTATCACCAGCCCCTTTGCAGTCTGATACAAGAGCAGCTCACAGAAGGAACCTGAAACACAGCCCACAGCATGCTTTGCCTATAATGGACTGCTTCTGTCCAACCAGAAAGACATTGTAACCTTGCTGCTCAGGGCTCTCTAGTATCTCTGAACACACAAAGGAACTTTCAACCTTCTAACAGGAGAGAAATCATCAAGGAGAAAACAGAGAGATGAAAATGTGAAATTAGGTATTCATCAGTGTAAGAAACGCACATGAGAACAGCAGAAAACAGACAATGAAAGAAAAAGAAAATGGCACCATTATGAGGCATAAGGCAAAGCAGACAAAATAATCTGTTCAGAGCAGGAAAACTACAAAAGAAAGCAGCAACAACATAAGAAGCCATATTAAGAAAAACCCTAAATTGTACACATACATTAGTAGAGGCATGATCTAGATTGTAAAGATGTCAAAAGAGAATCTCAGCAGCCTGCCCTGAATTTAATCACGGGGCAGAGCTAATTCAAATAGCAAAAAAGATGTCTGAATCTCTCGAAGTGGGATAACACACTCTCTTGTCTGTCCCAAAGCACAGCAATGGCATTCTACTGACCATCCAGTAAGCCTTTGTTCAAGCTACTCACCATGTTTTCTCATTCCAGTTCCTGTAAACAGCTCAGCTGAAATCAAACCCAGGCATTTAATGATTGTCTCACCTCATCATCAAGTGACACCAACAGAGCCCGAAGAGCACCAACAGATGCTGCCATGACATTATCCACTGTATCATCCAGTGAGAAGCGCAGCAAGAAGAGAAACCCAGCATCAAGCAGCAGACGCAGAATGCTGCCCTTCAAGGAGGAAGCAAACTCTCCAGCCCTGGCCTGAAATGTACGCCACACAGAGCCAGTGTTAAAGGTGTCTCATCTCAACTGGGTACATCTCAACATTCTGTGCATGTTTGCCTCTTCCCATTCCTACTGTAAAACAGCTAAATTGTGTGCAGGGTTTTTTCCTTTATTTTCTCCTCCTTTCATTCTACAGAGGCACACAACTCCAGCTCCTTAATGCACAAAACCTTTCTTCCTAATGTCTGAAGCCATCTTCTGACTTCACCCTGTTCTGCCCCATTGTTCTTCTCAAAACCAGTTTCTTCTTCTCTGCCTCCACTGCCACTGAAGGGATGGTTAGCACTTCCCTTAGTTAGGTGGAAGTGTGCACAAAAGTAAAATCTGGGCCCTGATACACCAGAAACTTGAATTATGGCAAGGAATTCTATGGAAAGTGACTTACCTTTTGAACAATACGACCCAAAACCTGTAGAGCCAGCGTCCTTTGTTGAGTAACTTGGCTGCGAGACAAATGAAAGAGCTCCTGCAGAGAATAACCAGCCCTCTAAACAGGGAGAAGGAAAAAAAAAACCAACAAAAACCCTCAGCTATAGGTAAAAACAGGCCCCTTAAAGTAAGATTAACTGTAAAATGCTGCAATGCAACACTGTTTGCTGCTTTGCGGCAATTGCAAAAAAGATTCTGATCACTGATCCAACAGGATAAAACTGAACTTCTTAAGAAAAGGATGTATGTGTAGCTTTTTCCAACACCACAGATCCCTAATGGCATTAAAGAGAAAAAGCATTAATGGAGTTTTCTGAAAGTAAGACCCAACTTCTTTTCAGGAGCTTGTTTCAAAAGAAAATCACCATCCACACTTTCCTAAGGCTTTTGTCACTAAAAACCTCGACACCAAAGGCGTCTGCCAAATCAAACACTGGAAACGGAAACAGGTGTGCTGTATTACACATACCTCTGCCTCTTCTCCATGGTGATGCAGGCCTAGATGTGTTGGTAAATCAGCATCTGCAGGAATCAATTCTCCTTTTAAACTGAATCGAGCTTGCATTCCCTACAAGTGTGGAGGGAGAAAAAAAAAAAATTTCTATTGCCTTCCACTCCAATCATCACTTAAAATACCACTTCTTACATCAACTGCTGGAAGGTCACAGTTCAAACTCTCCCCAGATCAGGCCTCAAATTCTTAAAAAGATTTACTCCCCTCTTTCCTTTTTTCTTAGCTTTCAGACTTGTTACATCTCAGATTACAGTTGATAGACTCTCACTTTCTAGATCTCTTGAGCACTGCAGACTAAACTGACCACATATCATCCAACCCTGTGGCAGAAACTGGGGAACCTCTCAGCCTGATGAAGTCTTACAAACTGAGTAATCAGAGGACTGGTCTTTGAAGGCTTCAAATCTGTTACTGTTGAGAAGCATGATCCAGACACAAGAATGAAAAATATCAGTTTCACTGCTTTCAAACCTTTTGGGTTTTCTTCTGTCGGGGTGAGGGCAAATCTTTCATCCATTCCAGCTTCTCAAATTCCACATTGTCCATGTGAATCCATTCCTTTTTGGGCTTCACAGGCAGATCATCATCATCTTTGTAGAGGAACAAAAATAGCAGTCTTACATTCCAAGGCAGAGATGAAGAAAATACTATTGTCTCTTTGCCAACCTACTTGGCTCACAGACTGCATCAAATTCATGTAAAATAAAAAGAAAACAATTTTCAAACTGACTATTGGCTGATGCATAAACATCAAAGGTTTAAAGCCGTTTTCATCTTTCACAAGAGCTGGAAGAGGAAGTAAACAGCACTAATGAAATTCACAGACAAGGCTCATTTGAACAGTTGATTAAGTTGAACAGAAGTCAGGACACAAATAATCACAGAATGATTTGGGTTGGAAGGGACCTTAAAGATCATCCAGTTCCAACCCCCCCTGCCATGGGCAGGGACACCTTCCACTAGCCCAGGTTGCTCAAAGCCCCATCCAACCTGGCCTTGAACCCTTCCAGGGAGGGAGGGGGCAGCCACAGCTGCTCTGGGCAACCTGTGCCAGTGCCTCACCATCTTCACAGTAAAGAATTTCTTCCTTATGTCTAATCTAAATCTACCCTCTTAAAGTTTAAAACCATTACCCCTCATCCTATCACTACACTCCCTGATAAAGGGTCTCTTCCCATCTTTCCTGCAGGTTCTCTAAGTACTGGAAGGCAAGTAAGGCAAAGTGATCAGAACCTGGGCAGAAAAATAGTATCTGCACTACTTTTGAAAAAACAAACTGGTATCATCCAAGGAGGGGGGGTATTAGGGGAGATGTGAAATGGTTCAAAAGTACCGATGCAGAGGGGTCAAAACGAATTTTTGGAAGCCAGTATAATTTCAGCCTCGATATACTGGAGAGAGCACAAACACTACTATCTGTGCTTTTGTCACATTTGCAATGCTGCTCTTCGTTCTGTGTCCCACTCTAAAGGCTTGAGGAGATCAGTTTGGGAAGAAAAGATCAAAGCAGCTGAAAATTTACCCAGCTTGCCCAAGAAATGGCTTGGTGGGGAAGCTGGACAGTTGAATAACAATTCCAAAGGTGCAAATACTAAAGGAAGAAATTACTGATTTAACTTTATAAAGAGCTTTAACTAGAAGAATTTGATAAACAAGACATATACACCCGACATCACAAGAATTGCCCTAGGAAAGAGACAAATCAGCATCTCCAAGAATCTCACAAGTGAAGGGATGGGAGAGATGTAACTGCAAACAATCCGAACACTGGGAAAGATAATGCTTTGCTACTGGGATACTATCGCTTACTGGAGTGAGATGAGCTAAGAAGTCTTTGATGTCTCAAGAGAAATCACACATAAGGACAGGAACAGGGAGTCTGAGGGCATGAAAAGTAGCAGCATCACTCTTGCTGGAGCAGCCCAGAACTCATTTGCATTGCAGCTATTAATCCTAGTGCTCTGGTCTTCTCTTGCAAGGAACAATGAGTCCCACTGAGATGCTCTTCTTTCATCAGATCTTTTCCTGCTGATAACTGGCCTGAAACCTAACCTTTTACTTTCCTCCAATTAGCAGATAAACTTTCAGGAAGGGCACTCATCCTTTCTAGGATGAAGCTTCACCCTTATGATCAATGAGGAATTGAGTCAGGCAAGGAACCAAGCACGGTTATCTTCCTCAGCCAGAAAGCTGTTCCGCAGAATTTCAGCCAAAGGATCAGCACGCATTTTAATTGAAGAGAAAGAAAAAGCATCTGAAATGTAAGAAAGTGGAATGTTTGTGGGTGGTAGGTGCAAAGCTAGAGGAAATAAAATCAGCAGAAAAATGAAGTTTATTGACATTTGTATTTCAACAAATTGTTTTCTCCACTAATCACTAAATTGATAGGGCTGAGGTACTCATTCTGTGAATAGGATTATGCATATTACCACCAGCCTTTAGCATTATGATCTTGTATATAAGACATACATATTCCAAGGCATCAGCAGATTGTTCAGTGACTGAAAAATCCTCTTACAGAAACACAAGCTGACAGTGTGAATGCAACACTTGCACTGAACTTTTTCAGACTTGGATTATATTAAAGGCTACCACTCAACCTCTTCTCTTTCTTCTTTGCTTTCCTTTTTGTCTCAGTGCCAGAATTTACTTTTCCATTTGATAAGATTACAAGTTGCTGGATAAAGGCTTCACCATTTTGTTTATTAGAAACAGTAGCCTTTTATCTTATTAGAGAGGCAGGTTTGACTTTTGAGCAATCCCATTGCTTTGTGTCGTCATCATCCCCTCCCTGGGGAAATTCAGAATAACCATTTCTGCTGGGTTATTCATGACGAGTTACTTCTGAGCACAAACAAATGCAAAATCCCAACACTAAGTGCTAATGTCAAATTAGTATTTTACATCTCCTGTTGGCCAAAATAGGATGCAGGCATAAACTCAGGTGCTGGAAAGGCTTCCCTTGGTTTTATAACTATGTTCCAGTGCATACTTTCTTTGTTATTTCAAATATCCTGGGAAAACTCCTCCTTTGCTGTGCAGTCTTTCATGGGAAGCAAACGATGTTGTTAGCACAGACACACTGCACACTGAGCTATTCCCAAAAGCACTACTACAATCTTGTTCAGCCTTTACAGGCTGAACAACCCGCTTCTATTGCTCCCAGGCGAGTAGAAGAATGTCACTTAACCTGGTGCTATTTGTGCACTCGATTGTTCTGGAACAGAAAAGAACTAAAAATAGTCCTTTTGATTAAGATGGGTTCCTGGAAAAGTAAAACTTGGGGAGAAACAGCAAAAGGACTGTTCAGTGAAGTGTTTTCCTCAATAAAAGGCTAATCAGCTTTCCTCCTCCTGCACATGTACACACACATACACTCACAGATTCATCCCTCTCAGCAAGAAAATGGTAAATGGTTGTTATCTCTTGCAAACATCAAGCTGAAATCCAGGAGTGATTCAGAGACCTCTTTAATCAGTCTCCATGTTGCACTGGGATACAAAGAACGCATCAGAAGAGAGGATCAAGAATGAAGAGAAAGCCAAAAATTGACATGAAACGAGGGGAAAAGCATGCTAACAAGGGAGATAGACCTGCTACAAACAAAAGTATGGGGAAGATGAGAATGGGAGCCTAAAATCACAATGGAGAAAAATGGCTAAAGAAAAAAACTGCAGTTGAGGAAAGCAATGATAAAAGCAGCAGAAACTTAAGGGGAAAACACTTTCTCTTTTTTCTGCCATGAGAATATAAGGGCTGCTCTAGCTGCTGGGGATAAAACAGCTTTCTCCTCACACAGGCATATACTGAGCATTAAAGACTTCTCTCTTAAGAGCTCTGTACAATTCTTCCAAAAAAGCAGAGGAACACTTTACACCTTAATACTTCCCTCCATCCACAGCACAAAGAACTGTATCCTGTGGAAATCACCATGTGGGTTCTGAGATACAAACCACAGAGAAGGGCCATCAGAAGCAGTGTCAAAAGACATACATGCACTGTATGAGCAATTTCCCTGAAGTGAGGCTGTCATCTCGATTCTATCCTGTGAGCAAATCTCTAATTTTTACCTACCCAACACCTTCTTGTCCCCAACCAGTCCCAGTTAAAGAAGTTATTCATGCAGCAGCTGAATCTCACTACCACACTCCTCTGTTTCCCTGTTCACACAACTGAATAGAAAAGCAGTGATGTCTAGTTTAAAACATATTTTCCCTTCAGAGACCTCAGAGTAAATTTCAAAACTAAAGACCTGCCACTGAATAGCTCACCTCCATTACACAGTGTATCACCCTTCTACCCATGAAACCCAGCTAGAAATAACAAGAGATGTTCTTCTCTGAACTCAAAATGTCTGTATTTTTTAAATATCATGATAAAATTCTGAGTTTGGTAACTAACAAAATGCCACATCAAGCCACTCTGGATTGATGCAAACACCGTAGGAACCTTACATTTGTGCTCAGAACGTTAACAACACACACTTTGTTTCTTACCTGTGATTTCTACCTTCACGTTTTCTTCCTTCTTTACAGATTCTTTCAGACCTGACTCCTGCATGGAAAGAGATGATCCTACACCATGCTGAGCCACAGGCAGAGATTCCACAAACTCCTCCAGTCTGTTCTGTTCCATTTTTAATTCCTTTTTCTGGCCTTCATTGCCACCACGTCGTGACTTTAAGAAAGCAACTAAACTGGAATCTGCAAGTATTGACAAAGAGACAGACAGAGAAGTGACAGAAAGTCTCAAAATACTTGATAAGCCTGGAGCTCATGTTACTTATGTTTTAGTCTTTTTATTCCTGTTCCAACTGCCCTATTCTTTTGTACCAACTGTCACTCTTTTTCAAACTGAGACACTTAACTGCTTTATGACCTCTTGAGCACATAAGCTGGGTACAACTGACAAGTAAGGCAACACCAAAGAAAGAGCTGATAAATGTCTTTCAAGGTAAAGCAACCACAAAAATTCTAGTTATTCTCCCAGCTTACAAATAAAGAGATAATTGTTTCTTTCCCCCTTACTGCCACTGAAAAGGCACATCCCAACAAGACTATTAATTGTGCAGAAAATTCTACTCTGTGATTTATGGGAAGAACCCAGGTCTGACAGTTTGCCTGCCCTGCCTGTGGGCCGCTCAGTGGCATCAAAATGAGCACTGTGAGAATACCCAGAACAGACACCACAAAAAAATACCTACTCTTTATTGAATTGCACTAGATCTGCAGTGCATGGTCTAGATATGATGTTAGGAGAAGGATATCTTGTTTGTTCTGAACTGACTCCCCAGCCTGAGAGTCAACTGTGGCCTGACAACATCCAGAAAACAGACATGGCCATTCTCTCCATGCTTTGGAGGAAAACAGGAACATTTGGGAGGTACAGGTGTTTTGAAGACAGATAATATTCCTATGGTTCTAAAATGGGAAAATGTCAGATGATCATCATTTTACTTTCAGATCTGCTACAGATCTCTCACATCATTTCTGATGGAGCATACTTTCTCTCTGAATACTGTTCATCTAGAAGATGCTGTTGGGATGCTTATGCCAGAGGTGAACAGTAAGAGACTGTGCACTGTACCTCTAAAAGGTACAGAGATACTCCAACAATAAGTGTCAGAGATGTATAAAGTAACAGAACATAACACCTACATTGGTTACGTATTCTTTGGAGGACAAAGGACAAGCAATTCAGAAATGCTCTGTACATGAGAGAAGTCACTCCAAGAAGGAAACGACTCCCATGTCTCTGAACAGTTCAAAGATGATGCAGAGATCTATCCCACACTTGTGACTGCCGCACACTCTCCTCATGATGCAGTTTAAACCTCCCTTGGCGAAGGAGAGGCATTCAGCCTGGTCTCATTAAAGTACACATTTTTTCCTGAATGCAAGCAGAGCTCTCACTTTCTCACACTTCACTGTACACGGCAAGGAAAAGACTGAATTAATTATTTTAGAGAGTGACAAACAAGTAACTGATTATGTCAGTCTGTCAGAAAGTAGAGCCTACTCCTGCCCAGAGTCTCCATGGACAAAATCAGAACAGTAACAACAAAAAGATCCTGAAGACATCACCCAACAAGGAATTGTCTACCCATCCTCATACTCCAAACTACAGAGTCTCACCTGCTTCATAACTAAAATTAATTCAGAGACTGGGCAGCATTAAAACACCCACAAATTATTCACATTCCTGAATATGAAGAAAAAGTCTCTTTAATCCACATCTCTGTTCCTGTCCAGTTTCCAAGTTCACCTGTAAGCCAGTAATTTAGTTTAGTTGTTTCATCATGTATAATTCCCTAACCACAGATATTTTGGGAATGCCAAAATTACTCCATTTCCTTAAGGCCTCAAAGACTGGAAGATCTACAATTTTACCCCACAGGGCATATAAACAAATACCTAGTTTTAGAAAATAATTAATTGCTCAAAAATACTTAAAATACATCCTACCCTTTTTAAACTCCCTAATTCACTAATATCCCAAAGGTCAGAGTGATGTGAACAAGGAGCAAAGATCACAAGAAGGAAGTGTATAAACAAAATATTTTTCATACACATGCCATGTTTTAAACAGTGAAGTTTAAAAAAATATTTTTTTTTTTTTCCACCTCAAGTAGTTTGGAGAGCTCAGCTCCCTGAATGATGTACCTAAACACTCTGTCTGCAGTTATTTTGGATGGTTCCTTTGCCACCTTTCCAGTTATGCTGCTTGCAATGAGGTCAAGATCATTAATATGATCTTTAAAGCTAAACCCACAAGAGACTTCTGCATCTAAAATGCCACTCACACCTAAATTTGATCCTAGAGAATCTGAAATTATGAGAATTTCAAAAACCCTTATCTGCCACCTACATCTGTAGGTCTGCTCCTCCTGAGCACACAAAACCATTGAAATCAACACCAAGAAGTCTTACCGTGCCCTAGGTCACACAAATTTTTATCAAACATACCACATCCAGTGTTCTCCCCCATCTTGTCATCAGCTGTCAGTGACAGTCATTCCCAGAGCACCACTGTGGACAGGGCTCCAGACCAGAGACCAGACCCCTGCCAGAATGCCTGCACCCAACAGCCAGATAAATAAAACAGCTTTTCAGGAAGTTCAAGATTCATTGTAAGCTATGCTGCTGTACCAAGTACAGATTCAAACTGAAAACTCCCACGTGCCCACACACTACCCCTATCCGGGTACTGACTGTTCTAGCCCAAGTCTTCAGTATTTTGGAGGGGAAGACCAAGGGCTCTCTCTCATCTCAGAACTGCTACAGCCATCCTAAGAATAGCTTTGCTTTATCTCCTTCAGAGAATTACATTTTAGAACCTCAATACCTGTATATGTAACCAGGTATTTGGTGTGCAAAGTAACTGACTGCATGGACCCGTATCCCACAGCAAAGGGGAGATGAGACAGACTTAAGCTAAGCCCCCTCTCACTGAGGAATAAGCCCTCGTTAATTCTTTAATTCTTATTCATGAACTACTGACATGACATGGAAGCTAGATTATCCACATATGCAATGAGTAAGAATCCCAAGCTCCTGTCTTTCATCTGTGGTAAGACTTCAGGACACCTACACATTCAGTAAACTTCCATGTCTCTAGAATTCACCCTGGGAAGCACATACCCAGCTGAGCCAGAAGCCTTTCCTGCTCCTGCAGGATCTCTTCCTCAGACATGGACCGCAGCTTCTCCAAGTTCTCTCTATGAATAGCTTGAGCTTCCTGCTCACTCTTTTGGCTTCCAAGACCCTCTCCCGTTATGAGACAAGGCCACTGAGAGGTCAAAATGTCACCAGCTTTATCTGAAAGATCCAGCAGAGAACACAGTGATTTAAGTGCCTATGGCATTATGAACACATATCAATTTTGTCATTACCAGGCTTGCATAATTTAATACTTTTTAACCTTGGTAGACAAGTTACAATAGGGGTAAAGATGTTTAGTTTAGCTTCAAACAAAGCTTCCATCCCATGTCACAACAAAACATCTTTTTCACCTTGTTTCTTTAGGAGTTTGGGGAGGGATGGTGGGGAAAGAACTTTGTTTCTTTAATCCAAAGCAAAGTCAAGTAAAGGTAAACTGGAGCATAATTCACAATTGATGAGTCAGAGCACTCTTCCAAGTTAGTGAACACTATATTCTTTCTCTACACAAAAACATCTGAACCCACATTTGTATGTCAGCTGTACCATGACCTGGTAAATACCTGTTGAGTGAGACAAGAGAATTATTAGGTAAACTGGTTTCCAGAGTGATAGAGGATCCATTCTCAACACAGACATTTTTGCTTCTAACAATGTCCTGTATTCACCTTTAAGGGTTAAACATATTAGAAGTTCCAGCAGGGTGGCATTTTTCCTACCCTAAACAAAGTCAAGTCTCCTTTATCACCTGATCTAAGTCCTTTGTAAAGGCTCATTTCATTTAACTCTAGCAACAGGGTAACATGCTCCTTTAGTCAGAGTGAGACCCTCCAGCTGTCCTGTAGCCCACTCACTATACGAGGACCTGACTTAGCACCTTTATTCCTTGTGTTTTGTTCATAAGCTCCATAGAGCACAACATCCCTATGACCCTAAGCCAGCCGACCCTGAAAGCATCAAACCCGTGTTCAAACAGCAGCAATGACACTCATTGTAACATCAGTACGGTTTGATGTCATTTCTCCAGCAGTTGTCTTGCATATTGAGAAGACAGTGACCTGGTAAAAGATTCAATAAGCTTCCCACCATCAGCAACTAAGCCAAGGGCTACCAGGCACAAACATGTTGTTACTACAAAGAAAGGAGAGCTGCCTCTCTTCTCCTTTTGCTTCTAGTGATCCTGCCACAACAATCTTACTGAGGAGGCCAAGCCATTTTCTGATGCCTCTATTGTTCTAGAACATTTTAGAAGCCTTCTACTTCAAGAGGACCACAGCTATGAGGCTGCTCTATCTCCCTTTGAGGTTTCTCAGACAGAAGTACACATGCACAATCGTAACAGGATACACAGTAAGCACAGTATATTGACCTGGATGGTTGATTTGTGCACGCACAGTACATCACGTCTGGGTGTTCTCTTACCAATTCTCTGACAGAGGTCAGGGCAGACAGAAACCTTAACCAAACAGCGATAACCCTCGAATGCCATCTGGCCTCTATTTCAATGTGAAAAAGAGGGCATCAGGGAAAAATCCAGACATATGGTGGTCTGAAGCAAAAAAGGACTGCCCAAGCCAAAACCAGCCAAACAAAAAAGCCTAGAGACACTGGTACCAGTTGAATCGGTTTCATCTTTCTTTGTCACGTTGATGTCAGACAAGTAACTGCTGGAGGTGGCACTGACTCATCAGCACTGCCTCACAGCATTCCTTATGGAGAAAAGCCACAGTCTCATGGCAGCAGATCTAGTGACAGAAGACTGAGCTTTCAGCTTCTAGGTAGGAGTGAGTGAGAACCTGTATCACAGTGGCCTCAAACACCTTCATCAGACACAAGAACCACCCTCTTCCTAAAATTACGGAAATCAACAATGAAACAAGAAAAACTTTACATATAACAGAGAGGAAAAGGAGGACAAGAAGCTTGAAAAATAAATCTATTTGTCCCTGTGTAAAGCAAAAAGGAAATGGGTGAGAAAACTAACCCAATTTTTAGTGTTAATTTGGGTCTCAGACCATTTCAAATCCATGTCACACAAACATTCCAAGTGACCTTGAGATTCCTAAATCGAGGACAACAGTGCTACCCTAATTTAAAACTAAGGTGCACTGACGTTGTGGCTACTAAGGCTATGTAAACATGGTAGGCTGGAAAAGCAGAACCTTCTCCACTTACCACCCCCGATGCTGGGGAGAGGTGCCTGTCCCGCTGATCCCTCGGGATCCAGGGCATCCGGCACAGCTGATCTTGTTTGCACGCACTCGGCAGCAGAGGGAGACGTTGCTGCCTTTTCAGCAGCTCTTCTCGCTGCCATCTTTTGTGCAAAGATGCTTTTTCTTCCAGATCCCACCTTCACCTGCAAACAGGGAAGCCATGTGTCACCACTTTCCTCTCCAGACTCCCCCGCACACCTGCCACTAACAAACATATAGATCTGATCCTAAAGACACCCTCAGATCAGACTTTGGGACATGACAGAAAGAAGCTGCTGGCAGCCACCTGCCCTTTTCTGTGCATGTGCTATTCTTTTTTTAACACACAGTTTAATGCTAGGACAGAGAGACAAAAACATTAATGTTTTTGCTACCTAGAGAAGGAAGATGATTAATTATAAGTGAATTCAAGCCAGGCAAGTACACCTAAAATATCACCCAACACAACAGTTCCAGCTTTCCTGCTGTTTGGAAACTGCATTAGCTGAATACTTTGCATTTCTGAGGATAAATGGGGCTGTACTGCACTGTGTTCACCACATGCTTGGAACAGGCTTCTTATAAGGTGATTAGAGAGCAGCAGGGTGAAAAGATTTACACAGTAAGAAGTGGGCAAGTGGTGCTAAAATAATCCTGACTAAATTACTGTGCAGCTTGCCTAGGCAATCGAAGGGCATGGCTCTGAACAGCCTTGAACAGGATGCACAGGAAATTCAAAACAGACTAAGCAAAAAAAAAAAAAAAAAAAAAAAAACACTCTTGCATGTCCCCAGTCCAGAGAAGGAGCTTAAAAGGCGATCTGAACATTTGGTAGCTGCTTTGTGCACTCCTGCATCAGGTAAACAGAACCAGTAGTCTAAAATATATCATTCTTTCCTTTCAAAAAAGCTGTCCTTCCAAATAAGCTACCTCTTCAAAAGCAACCACAGCTATCAATCACATACCAATTCCCAGCATCAGACTCCCACTCAGCTAGTAACTCTTGCTACTACAGCAACGACTGATGATAGCAGCCATGGCTTCCAGTTTTCAGGCTCAGAAAAAAATTATGTCAAAATCAAAAAAACTGCAAACGATAATCTGTGCAATCATACTCAAATGTCATGCCAGGAGAAATCAGGTGCAACTTCAGTAAGTACGGAGTTAATCAAGCCTGGTGGACAAAGTAACAGAGGTTGTTCCTCAGAGAAAAACAAGCAGGACAGGATCAATTCTATTACAGTAGCACAGATATGATCCACCTCACTAAAGTTAGCTGAAGGGAACTGTATTTTTCCTAAACTAAAAGGATTCCAGTATTATTTAACTGCAGGGTAGGGAGTGCCTATTCAACGGCAGCTTGGCAGGACTCTCTCCTACTCTAAGGTGGCAATGCCAGAGATACGTCGATCTAGCACAATCTCCAGCATGCCAAGTCACTTATTTTGAGCTCTACCACCCACCAAACATTAGGCTTTGTTGTGGGGAAGTTTTAATCATTCATTAAGATGGACTAGACAGGTGCTTCCAATCTTACCTCACTTTTTATCTCAGAGCGGTGAAACGTCTTTGGAAACGGGTCTCCTGTGGGCACTGGTATAGTCACTGCTACTGCACTTGTGTCTCGTTCCTGCAGCAAAAAATTCAAATCCTCTAGAAACCATCACAACAGCCAGACATGTTTATATCACTTAGTTAAGAGTGGACTCAAAATCTTTCTGCTCCACAGCTCACAAGGTTTCTGCTACATCGCCATCAGGATCAGAATACCTTGTGCATATTTAGAGACAAAGTGAGGCTATTTTCCAAAAGGCTGGCCAAACTCCACACACCTCTAGAAGGATCAGATAAAGGAAAATCTGGGCCAGTGCAGAGCAATGAGTACATCCTCCTTAGAGAGGAAACTCACCCAAATACACACTAGAATACATGCCTGCATGCAAGCAGCATGAACTGCAGGCAGACTGGACTGAAGAGTAGATTCAAACCCATATTTAACTGACAACAAAAATATACCCAAAGAGTTTTTTCTTTCAAGGGCTACAGGACACTGCTCTACAGTACTACAAGCAGCAATAGCATCCTTCATCCCTGTCCACTACTTAGTTCGAAGCATTCAAAAAAAGCACTAGACCATTGCATAAAAACCAGACATACAATAATTTTGCTGAAGACTGCTGTAATGTGTTGATCATGTCTCTCCAGTCGTTCCTCTGCATCTTCATCTTCAAAGTGGACAGAGGCACTTTTGATCCTGGACTTTTTTGGAGGAGCTGGAGTTAGAGCTGGGAGAATATCAGGAAAATCTGGGGAGAAGGAAAAAAAAAAAAAAAGCAGTCAAGTTACTCATACATAACCAGCATGCAATATGTACCAGACCAAGGCTCCCTAATAGCACCTATTATTGCTCTCATGAGAAACAAAGAAGATGAGGAAGCAATAAGACAATTAAGGGTCCTCTGTCTCCGACTTGCACTGGGTAGTAGAGAGAAACATGCTCAAGAATTATATTATTTATGTATTAGCACCAAGGTCTTTTCAAAGACCTGCATAAGCAGGAAAGTGTACTGAGGCCTGACTACTGACTAAGGGAAGAAGCAACGCTGTTACAGAAACAAATAGTGTCCTTGCAGGTTGTGTTCTGGCACAGAAAAGCACATTTCCACTGCTAGCTCTAACAGCAAATGATTTGTATGATCATGAGAAAGTCAAGGCCTCCTTGTCACTATCTATAAACTGTGATCATATTTCCTTACCTGGAACGAAGCACTGGAAGATTTAAGAAAGCACCTTGAGCTTCTGAGACTATTAAGCACACGACAGAAGTGTTACAGTTACTCCTGATGTAGGAAAACAAAACTGCAGGAAGGAGGCTTATCAAGCCAGATCTGCTGGCTGAAAGCTGGAGCTGTTAGAGCTAAATCTCAAAGACATTGAGAACAGGGTCTAGATAGATGGCAAAATAAGCAGACAGTGTCCAATGGGTACAAATCACAGAAAACACCTCTTGCATTGAGGCTGCCAAGGCACCACAGACTGCTGATAAATGTAGACAAAGGTAATGTGTTGGAAAAGGTGGTTCTATTGGTAACATTGGACAGGTGCATTTTCCAACAAGGATAAGAATAAACAATGCTGCAAGGAGGACACACATGCAGTGCAAAAGCAATCCTAGATTGAGAGGGAGGTGAAGAGGTAAGCACTGAGGAACACTGAAAGGGACAGAGAATCCTAGTAATTCAAAGAAGCGCACAAGGGAAATTACCATCCAACATGACTACATCCTTGCTGTCTTGTAGCCAGGGTCTCTCAGCATCTGCGCTCCCTTCCTCCCCCTTCCTCTTGTCGGCTTTCTTCACAATCTTCACTGCAGGTGAAGCTCTGGCTGCCAGGAACTGGTTTTGAAAGTGCAGCAGGTCTGCCTCAGACTCCCCAGGCTTTGGTCTCGATAACATCCTGCCTTCCTGCTCTTGCAGCCCAGCCCTGTGCGCTGTTCAGTGAAACCTACTGTAAGACATGGGAAGCTGGTTACAGAACTGGATTTCCTGGGGATAAGATGGGGATAGCAAGGGAAAAACTATTCATTTTTCTCCCACTCTGCTGTTCCTGTACATACTGATGCCACCCTACTTCAGGATCACCCCAGGACACGAGTTGTACCAGAGTCCCAGACAAACAGTTTACCTTGTTCTTCATTGATGAACAACATGCTACTAGACAAGTCAACACCTGGTCTACCAGCCAGCTGGGAGCAGAATGGCATCCATCCAGCAAGTGCATCACTGCCAGAATGCCAACAACACAGCCTTGGATTTGCAAAGCCGCAGAAGCACCTGGTCCCAGACAACAGATTTGACTTACTCCATTATCAACTCCAACCAAGAACATCAAAGGCACAGTATCATGCAAACCTCCCTCCTCCAGCATAGGGTCTTCTCAGGATCCTAGCATTAGCATCCCCTGTCAGGACACAGAAGCTTGTCCGTGTAGATCTGGACAAGGCACTCACTCTCACTGACTCTGCTTGCTCTCCTCCTCACTCAAATCTCCCAAGTAAAAAATCTTTTTCTTCCTTATCTAGTGCTCCTGCTTTAGTGCTCTCTCTTTCACTGACCTCTTATTGGCAGAAGTTATGCTACTTGCAAGCATTTTCACTCACTACCCAGACCAGTTTTGGGTTGAAAGCCAAGGGTGGCATTTATAAAGACTTTCACCCCTGTGCATACGAGAACTTATTAGGAAGACAACTACTCCACCTCCCATCTACTGGGCATGAAAATATTTGTGAGTATCACTCCCCAATTCTTATTCCCAGAACCTGGGACCATCAATCCATTTCTCGCAGGCAGCAAGTAAAGTGTTTGCAAATACATTTTACACTAATTGAAACACTGATCAGCACTAATGCTACAGACTTGACACCCTCCCACACTTGGTATGTTGAAGTATTTCTTATATATTTGATCTTTTCTACTTTTAAAAGCCCATCAGGACTCAATGATGATTTGTTGTGAAGTTGGAAAGGCAAGTGGATACAGATTTTTAAAACTACAACTATCTGTCATATGGATAGGCTGTACACATGAAAAAATGCAAAGCTTGGAAGTGAATCTCTACCTTAATCTCAGACCAAAACAAAGTTCAAACATCATGCAGGCACAGCAACTGCCCTGAAGCCAATGTTTTGTCTTATGCTATTATCATACTTTATTGTAAAATATGTGGGGAGATACCTTGTGGGAAGGCTGCTAATAGACATAAGAATTACTTCATGCAGTACTTATCACCTACACGTGGAATATTTATACTATTGTCAGGGATCTCATTCTTGACAAATGTTGGTTAGATGTGATGCTGCTGGTTCCAACAACACAAAGAGGTCCAAAGAGTTTTACACTTGGTTGTTGGTTTGTTTTTTGTTTTGTTTTGGGTTTTTTTTAAATCAAGGCTTTAGTGTAAAACCATGTAAGACTCACTGAAATTCTTTTTCCTGCCCTCATTTTGAGCCAAAGCTGGACTAAAACCATTCAGACCTAATAGTTTTGTGTACCAAAACAAAGTGAATTTTCAGAGGCTTCAAGGTTTCCAGGGACTCCATTCATTTCAGCACTTCACGACCAAGGAACTAGACCTCTTCATCCAATGCCAACATCACGAGTTAGTCGCTCGATTTCAGACATCTCCAAACACTGACCTTAATGAAAGCTGGCAGCTCAAGAGTTCCAGAACAACAACTTCTATTTACACCAAGCCTACACATGGCAGAAGCAGCAGCAAAGGGAATTTCCCTGTTCCCTCTTAACAATAAAACCCTTCCCCAGCACACAAGGAAAATGCCTGACTTCTCTACCAACGCTGTCAAGGACCTCTGTGGAACACCGCCACTAGCAAAGGCTACTTCAGGGCAGGAAGGGAAGGGAGCACCCTGCTACAGTGCCTTGTACTGTCTGAATACTTAACACAAAACCACCTGGGATGTCATTGCAATTCTGACTGATGCTGAGAATGCAGAAACATTCCCTTTCAGCCCAGTTCCCTTGCAACTGCACAGCAAAAATTGCAACTTCTGCAGACAGCTCCTGTTTTTGTGCACTCCTAGTGTAAGCACACACCTACTTGTTGTTTATTTATGGAGCTTTCTGCCACAACAGGGGCTCCAACAGTCATACCTCAGTTGATAGGTCCCTCTTTGATATGGATAAGTAGCACCACAAGCACCAGAAGCTAAGCGTTTCGTGCTCTACCATCACAGGCTTCAAAGCCCAAATGAGGGTGATGGTAGGATTAACAGACACAAACCACACAGTTATAAGGAAATTATGCTGCTAATCTTGCTGCAATAAGCCTCTTCCACACAGGGCTGTACATACACTTGTCCAAGTCTCTATGTATTAAAGAAGTTAATTGAAAAATATAGCAGGCCTTGAAACTGCCTTCATTTGTTTGAGGAACTGTCAGGCACAAGAAGTCAACTATGCGGCCATAGTCTGCAGAGGTTAGATGTTGTTCCAGGAACCATTTCCTCAAAGTCACTCCTTCCTCCATATGGTTATAGACACCACCCAAACATAAGGAGTTACAAGAGTAATATAGAGGCGGGCATTAGTTTGGTGCAAAAATAGATAATAACTTTAAATGTGTTCTTTCCATATTTTAACTGGATTTACAAATTTAATACAACCAAGGCCTCTGACTTGGTCCTTCTACAGTCCAACAAACTAAAAATTGCTTAAATACATACGGGACTTGTAAACAGACAGAACATAGTGAAAATAATTTGATTTCTAATGGTACCTTTTTCCATGCTCCCTGGAAGCCGTGTAAGCACAATAGCAACACTTACCTGGCTATCATAAGGAGCAATGCTTATCCACCAGAGCTCAGAAAACACACAAGAAAAATAACACACTACTGATGATCAGCAGTAACCTCAGCATCCTGTGGTCTGGTTATCTCCAAACTTGAAGCTGGCTACTTAAAAGCTAACCACACACAAACTGCCTAGAGGGACCACCATTTAGCCAACATACACAACCTGCTGAGGATATTGTCCTAGGAATGCACATAAGGGATCAGAAATACTGTCAGAGGACCATGAGGAACTATACACACCAGAACATAGTGAGTATTATGCAAATACAATATCATCTGCTGATGCTGTCTGCACTAGAAGTCTCAACAAATAGTTTTCTGTCACACTCTGGACTTTCCATGGATACTGTTTGAAAAGCCTGTCAGCAGTCTACATCGGACTGAAAAAAGGCACAAAAGCATAGAAGGCAATAAAGCCACAGACTGTTTCAAATGCCAAGATATGCTTTTGGATCAACCAACTTCAGCTTAAATATAAGACTGAGAAAGAAGGCCAGTTAGGACAGTAAGGGACACTAATCACCAATTAGTACAGCACCAGTGTATCACAGAGAATGGCATTTACTTCACAGAGAAACTGAGGTCTGTAATGCTTTTCCACTGCTTTCCAGAAGCAGCACTTAAGCTTCCCAGGCATATTACCAATACCTGTCACTAACTCTCAGCAGACATAAAACAACGTAAGAATCAGGCACTGCATTTGTTTGAGCAGAGTAACCACTCCATGCCTGTCCAAGGCTTTTACAGGTGCCACCAGGCTACAAAAAACTGTACTTATGTCATATAATTAATACCATCATGACTTTTATTTTATTTTAGCTCACCTGCATCTACAATGCATTTTTCTTCCACAGCAGCAGAGTCCTACAGCCCAAGGGAGACACTTATACCACAACAGCCATAAATTAGATACAGTTAAAAAAGGCAGCAAGTACATGTAAAAGCAAAGAATCACCTCTGACTCCTACTGATGTCTGAACCCTGTCTTATTTTTTCCCATCCTTTGCATTCTTTTGCTAAAGTTATCACAGTTAGGTCAAAGAAGAATAGAGAGTCCTGATGTCACAATCAGTGCCTCAAATTAATGTATTTCTTCAGACCTTGTTGGTTGAGGTAAGGAATTAAAAGGAGAATCAGAGTCACATCCTGGCCTCCTCTCCGGGACAGCTCAACAAAAAGGCGTAATTTCTCCACTCCAGATTAACAGTCAATTAAAGCCTCACTCAGGATTCCTGGCTACTTTGCAGAATGGTGATGTGCATGCTCTTCTCTGTCACAAAAACACTTCTGCACACAATATGGTAATGACCCTCAGTCTAAAATACCTGGTTTTGACAAGACAGGCAGCAACTTTTATCTGCTACAGTGAAGGCAGATACCTGTAAAGACCCTCCTCCCAGAAGGAAAACGCCAGTCAAGAGCTGCAAGAAATCTCAGAGAGGCTCCACGTCTCACAGAAGACTGTTACTTTGCCTGTCAGGCACATACCGCGAGCAGGCATACAGCACGTTGCCTCCAGAAACGCTGCTGTCCCCAGCCTGCCTGAAGAATCTCTGCAATTGAGAGGCACCAGCATGGCACAAAATAAAATTAAAATCAACAAGCCGCTATTAACAAACTAAAGAGCTGGCGCGTCCCGTCGCTCTCACCGCGTTCACAGCCCTCACGGGCTTTCCCTAAACGAGTCTGAATTGAAGATGCAGACGCAGGCTAGGCCCGGAGGCCTGGCGAGGCCGCTCCCTGGCGGGGAGCTGCTCGGGGCAGAGACCCCGAGAAACAAGGCCCCGCAGCACAGAGCGCCCGGGGGGCACGGCCGCCGCCCCGGCCGCCGCTCGGCGCCTGGCGCCGCGCTCCTCTCCACGCTATAGC
>NW_020799101.1:40921139-40932845 GCF_003259725.1 Athene cunicularia | reverse complement strand
ATACGGGACTTGTAAACAGACAGAAGGGGCGGGGCGGCGCCATTTTCCCTCCCCTCGGGGCTTTCACCCGCGGTCTGGCGGAGGTAACCCCGCTGGGGGGGTGCTGGCTCACCCGCTGCCGGCGGCTTGGTGCACGTGAAAGAAAGTCCCGCTGCTGAACCCCCTCTCCGAGATCGCTCTTGGCTTGTGCAGCCCAAGGGCAGGTTCTCCCAGGCTGGGCCTAAAGACAGGGCACCTGCATCCAGTAGCGTGTCTGCACATACAGAAATACCTTTATGTAAGTGTAGGGTCTGTGCCTTTTCGTTATTAGAGGGTGTTGATGTGCCTGAAATGAGGTACTAAAGGAGAGTAGAAACGTAAAGCTATATAAACATGGCTGTAGTTTATTATTCATGTTTGATTATTCATTTATTGCATATGCCAAGCTTTATTAAAAACTACTGGAAAGCTGTCAGAGCTTGCAAAAGCACTGATTTTAATATTGGTCATCAGTTTAGCGCTTTTACCTGGGAGATGACTTCTGTGAGCATGAGAACAGGCCTGAATGCTCCTCAGGGCTTGGACTGGGCCAAATGAGCCCACACACTGTAAGTGTCCTAGTGCTGTAAGAAATGCAGCACTTTCTAGTCTACTAGATCTCACTGGGTTATTTTATCCTTTCAGTAAAGCTGTGATACTACAGCAAAATTACATCCAGAAACAAGTTTTATCTGTTATGAGCACTGAGAGCATTTAAACCTGTAGAAATGAAGATAAATCTTCATCCTGTCAGCAGACAGTCAGTCTTAACCACGGTGTCAGGGAACTAGGGCTGTGATGAACTCACACAAAATTGAAATTCTCAGTGAAAATGCTGCACAGAAAGCATCTCCCTCAGCTGTGTGTCTTCTGATGAGCAACTGTTCATGAGGTCATGAAGTTCACAATTGCACTACTTTAGGTCTTTGAGCACTTCTTGAAGTAGGAACCACCAAAATCACTTGAAAATGCCCCATGAGACCAGCTGACTAGCCAAGAGCAGACATTTTTCTACCTCCTGATTCTGCCACAGGTGTTTCAGCAGTTACTCCTGTTACATCTGGTGCTTATAGGTGTGCCCAGCAGGAGGAATAAATAGAGCTGCTCTTAATTACATTTGGAGATTCTCAAAAGGGAGCCTCAGGAGTGTTTGGAGTGCTTCTCTAATGCTGCCCTGCCAAACTGCAGTTCATCAGCTGGTGGAGCTCTGCTTTGCACTCCCTAAAGGAACTGGAATCAAGTTAAAAGTCAAACCTAGTTTAGGAATAGCAGTGACTGCTGAGAAACGTGATGTCCAATTCTCCATTTCACTGAAATCAACGGTTACTCTGCTACCACGATCCGCACCTTAATTTTGTCATTCCAAGTTTCTGCTGGTTTGGGATGCAAGAAACACTTTGAAATAATTGTTCAAGATTCTCGCAGTTAAGCCTCAAGAGCAGCAGTTTCTACTGCTTTCTCTGTGGAACTGCCCGACATTGCTGGTGGCTCCGGGACTCTGTTGCTACCCCAGGCCTGGCTGACCAACGTGGGAAGTTGAATGTTCCCGTTCATGCCTTGCTGGCTTTTGTGTATCATTGCTTGTGGGTCGGTGAAGGTCATGTAGGGCTGCTCCAAAATCTATTGAAATCAATGGATTGTGCCTCTGCTTGAGACAAAAGGTGGAACTAGAATCTTAGGTTTTTGCACCGTTTATCTTCAGACAAGAGAGCACCGCTGATCTTACAAAAGGGTTTGGCAGATGGACTAGTGCGAGCAGAAGACCTCTCACACTTCGAGGCTTTGCTGGTGCTGAATTTAGGAATGATTTTCCATGGACCTTGATGAAGACATTCCAGTTTTCTCACCTGTTTGTGCTGGAAAGTGTTTGAGTTAAGTGGTAGGACTGTCTGACAGCTGCTTATGAAATTGAGCTGTTCTGACTCCAGGGAATTTAATAACTAGTTGTAAGGTCACTTTGACTTTACTAATGTTGTTAGTATGGAAGTTATGTAAATGAATGACTATATTAATCTAGTGAAAAAAGACACCCTAAAGGTGTTACAGGATATTTGACTATATGTGTCTTTAACTGAGTCAATTCATTAAACTAGAGGGCCTGAGTCATGAAAGGGCCTGAGTTATGGTTCTTCAGGGTGGTCCACCCATCATGTTTTCCTCTTAAACTCAGGAGAGGTGCCTATGGAGACATAACCAACTGCTAGCTGAATTTTGCTTTGTTTGAGTAGTCCTTTGATTCTAATCATTAAAAACGTTAATTTTGTCTCTTTCTTTCTGCTGAAGTAAGCTTGTACCTTTCCATCAGAGTTCCCATGTGAATGGTTAGCACTGAACTTTGCAAACACTAACGTGTTATTTGAGTTTTATCTAATCTGAAACTAATCTGAGGCTCAAGCAGGCAGAACTGGTCAATACCCACAGACAGTAATCCTATCCTGAGTGCGGGGTGGCATTCAAGCCTGACAGCCATAAGCATTTTTCCTCCCTGGTTTTTCTCATCCTGGCTGCACAGGTTCTGCAGCCACACACAGTGTCTCTTAGCATGCATGTGAAGTGGGCAAATAATCTTTTCTGTCAGAAAGATATAAAAATATACTCAGAATATATTCAATTTTAATTACTGCAAGACAGGAATGCTCCCCATCAAAACTGCCAGAGTTTTATGTATCCTCATTCCGTTAATTATTTACCTTCAGTTTTAATAATACAGTTAAGAGCACTATATATAGCTTATACTCTATCAATAAATCATGCTTGTACGTCTTCTTATTTATCTTATAAATTATAAGTACCAACACACTTGTGTGGATCTGCTAAACTATTCTAGCAAAGAAATTCCCACTAGAGCATTTCTAAGAGTCTTTGGAGGTGAACTCAAACATTCGTCACTTAAGGAGAGCAATTTTATGAGATTTGAAAAGGTAGTCAGTCTTCTCACAAGCCCCGACATTCTCCCTCATCCCCTTCTTCTGGCTTGCCACAAGCAAACAGTTTCACGTGACTTTCTGGAGGGTGGTTTTGGTCTTCCAAAGCAGAGAGGAGCATGAGAGCATACAGCCCAATTCTTTCTCACTGGATTATAACAGGGAAGAGATCAGAATGACAAAGACAATATGGCAGTGGCCTTGGTGGGATTAGAGAGGGTAAATCTCTAAATGCAAAAGTATTATCTGTGTTGCAGAGATGATAAATATTAGGATAAGTTGTCTAAGAAGCAGGTGACCCACAAGACAGATAATCTGGTGGTTTATTGCCAGAAGACAGAGGCTGAAGTAGAGAACAGAGTAGCTGGAGAGGAGCGTGGTGGGCAGCACGCAGGTCTGCTTGGGAATGGGGAACAGATGATAATAAGGGAATGGTCCAAAATACCAGTCCCTACTTGTGTTCCCTTGTAAAAAAAAGAGTTGAGTCGGGGGGGACAAAATGTTCAGTAGTAAATTGTCACCTGTGGTAGAGGTTCACCCCTTCAAGGGACTGAGCATTGAACTCAGAAGGAATGGCAATATATCACGCCTCAGAGGACTGGTTGCACTGCACATCAGCACCAACGTCTACAGGAATCCATCTGGAAGAGTGAGAGCCCTGAGCCCACAGAGCAGGGTCTGACACACAGTGGTGTCACACACAGCACATCGGGATTCTGTGGTAGTAAAAATCCTCCACACGTTCCTACAGAAATGTGCACACATGAGAGCCAAACTGGATTGTGACCAATCAAGGGTGGCTTTCTTGCTGGTAGGAGAACATGATAGATGAGCAGAGGTGGGGTGTGTGTCCAAATATCCTCAGAGATCCACCCACAGAGCCTTGAGTGGCTTTTTCTGCCACTCTGTTCTACTTTTGAGGTGGAACCTTGTGACTCTGTGGCAGTTACACCTCACTGAGCAAAGGCTGCTGGGCATCCCTGGGTCTAAGTGCAGCAGGGATATTTTAAATCAAACCTCTACTTGCTCACCAACAAAAAGCACACACCCATGCCCCATGTGAATTGATTTAACCATGTAAGTGAGGGGGAAGGGTTGTGTATTTTAAAAGCCCAAAACAGCAGAGTATTTACTCATCTCTAGCAATGCATCTGCCAAACATTATGCTGGTTTTTGACAGTTAGCATAGGATTTCCTCTTCATTGTTTGTTTTATCAATTGTTTCTATAGAAATGCCATTTTTATCAGGCTAAATGGAAATATCCTGAAATAACACACATCTTCAGCAAATAAAGATATTTCTTGCTCCATCTATATAACATATCACACTGAGTTTTCCTCTCCTCATTACAACATCAAAATAAAACACAGCTAAAAGCAAGCTGCCATACAGCTGAGACTCCAGGGAACAGACTGCTGTGGAAATTAGAAAGGGCAGCCAAGCAAATGTTTTTCTCAAGTCAGGTCACTCAAACACTGCCTCTGAAGAGAATTGCAGGTGAAAACTAGTGTTTGCACAGATGGTGGATGCACCGTCATTGACAGTCACTGCTTCACAGAAGGCTTAAATGAAAATGGTCTCTGAGCTGGCCCTGCCTGACAGTGCCCTCTGCCCTTGCTATCACTGAGGAAAGCAACATTTCTGAAATTCAGCTTCTTCAGGCTAAGGACAGTGTCTCTCATGGCTGCTGCTGTTGCGAGATCTGTCTGCCAAAATCTGAGTGACATGGATGCATTCAAGTCTGCTGCCATAGATCTTAAATGAAGCCTGTCAAAGTGCCCAAGCCTGATGTTTCACACAATTTAAGACAGTTTAAAGCACTGGATATGCTCCGATTATTATTTGCCATGGCAAATCTCCTGCAGACCTGGCTGGTTGGCAATTCAGGATTTGTTCCTTTCTTCTCTGGAGATTATTTACTGTGGTATCATGGGGAAAACCTTATACTTCTGCACCTGAATAGGATGGGAGTGATGCATGCATGCTTTATCCAAATACCACCTGTACTAGACAGAATATATCTTGAAAGAAGCACCATGGGGAGCTCACCTCTCCCAGGCCCCAACTTTTGCACCCTGGGAACAGAAGGCATGGCCTCTGCAGTGCCCTTGTTTTAGGGAGCTCAGAGTTGAGTGTAGGTCTAGCTCGTGCTGCCAGTGGACCCAAGCCTGAAGTACTTAACTCTAAATAGCTGTGCTAATGCTGCTAAATCTGCCAGGAATTTATAACAGTGATGATCGTGATGTCCTGATAATTTAAGTGGTCTGGCAGAACTAACTACAGTCACACAGAGTTGGGTTTTTGCCTTCATCTTTGGAAACATAAAGAGCTCTGGTGGGTAGCTGTGCCTCATCTTCATGAGTACTTGCCCATGGAGTCTTATGGGGCCAGAGATGGTTTCCCATCTCCTTGGGAGTGACATGAAAAGCTGTGGGTTCCTAGAGGAGAGTGCTGGCAGTGTGGGTTCCTGCTTTTCAAGTAGCAACACACACTGCTTCACCCAACTTCCTGGGCAGGGAGAGACAAGCATCCTGATGAGAAACAACTGCCTAAAAGGACAGCCTAGCAAGGTGGAAGAGACACCAGGAAGAGAGGTGTTCTAAGGAAACAACCAGAACTGTATTGTTATCACATGTGGTATCTAATACTTAGATGCGGCACTGGTACATACTGCGAAGTCACTTCTGAACTCTGTTGCCACCTCATACACGGAGGAAAAGGTTTCTCCAGTCTTCTGCAGTGTAGGAACTTGCACCCTGCTTTTTCCAGAGGCTAAGTGCTTGTGAAGTTTGATGCATGCCTGACATGGAAACAGGACTGTTCCCTTGCTGGTGGTACTTGGTGGTGGAAGTGAAATAATCAGAAAGCTTCAGCTGGACACACCAGGCTGATGTGAAAGTACCTTTCTAGAGTACTCTCTTATGCTCATTATTTGTCTGACAACAAGTTCTCTTCAGTGTTGTTTTTTTAAATTTTACTTTCAGAGGTGTTTATAGCTACGGTGATGTCTCATGACAGTTGCCTACGTCAGGGGCAAAGAAGTTGAGGGTCGCCAGAGGAAAGATCACAGGCAAAGCCTCCTCCTGTTAGTGGCAAGCAGTACGTCTAGCAACACCTACACTTAAAAGCCCTTTTCTTCAGTAGCACAGTTACAGGAGAAACAGCAGAGATCACTCCAGTGCTTGCTCAATGTCACCGAGTGGGAGCACTGATTGCTTAGATGCGTGTGTGCACCTTTTCATTTTGGTTTGTCACTGAGGGCCATGCATTTTAAAAGTCTGTTTGGCACTGGACAACAGCCCTGAGTGCTGGCAGGCTGCCTTCTAGAGACATAACAGCAGCAGCAACTGCCCAGCTTTCTTCCCATGAGAAAATGTTGGGAACTCTCCAAATTATCGACTTGGCTCTGGAATGGCACTGCCCAGATGGCTGTTCTGCATCACAAGTCATGAGCCGTGGAGGTCAATGGATAGATTTGAGCTTCTGAGTTTAACCTGGGAAAGCAGTTGGCCAAGCCCCATGATAGTTAGGTATTTCCCACTAAGGACCAGAAGCGTTTGCTCTTCTTCCAGCCATACGCACTGTATTTTGGTGCTGGGAGCCGCTGATGATTTTCCTAGCCTAGGACTGCTCCTCTGGTCAGCCACTGTGTCTAAGGACCTCTTTCCTATTGAAGATAACAAAATGTTGTGAACAGATTCTTCTGTTGCTACTCCCTTTGATTTACAAAGCCCCTCAGTGCTGAGAAGAGAGAATCTGGGGGCTCAAACTCCTCATCATTGTCCATAGCACCCCATTAGCACCCCATAGCACCCCATAGCACCAAAATTGGCATGCCTTTGCAATACTTGTAAGAAGACTTTAGTCCTCATTTGCTGCAAAGCAGTTTCTGGACAGAACCTGGCTAGAGTTAAGCTGAGCTACCAAGTCCCACTGAAAAGCAGGGTACATCATCTCGGGCTTAGAACATGAGCGGCAGCAGCAGCCTCAGAGGGTGCTGGTGGACTATTGTAGGCATGACCTTTTGCTGCTGCCTGTCTCTCAGAGCATCTGTCCAGTTTTACGCAGGTATGTTCAGCGTACATGGAATAGGAGATGTCAGCACCTGCAGAAAACAAAACCCCCGTGCACAGAGAAGGGCAGGGGCAGCTCTTTGCCCCTCATACTGCCTATGGCTCTTCATGTCCTACCTGGGGCCAAGAGGACAGTATCTGTTCTGTCTCTGTCACTGGAGGTTGGAGATGTCCTCCCTCACCAGCAGCCTCAAAAAGAAAGAGCAACAGTTTGAAGAAGCAGAAAAAAGAGAGGTTAGATTCTGCTCCAATACAGTTAGCAGAGGAATAACCTTTGCTTATTCCTGAGTGCTTCTTGGGAATGACTCAAGATTGTGCTGTAAGGGGAGATGGAGCTCTTGGTGAGTTATAGGGACGGAACTAGGAAAGGTTTCTCAGGACTTAAAGATTGAAAAAGCTGGGAAATAAGTTTCAGGGGGTGGTGATTTTCAGGTATTGGAAATAGCACATCAGAAGGAGCAAGATAAGGGAAAGACAGAAATAGGAGACAGGTGCCAAATTTGAAAGGCACAAGGCAGTGGAATAGATGAGAAGGGAGAACATTTCATTCTGAAAGGAAAGAGCAAATGTCAGTGCAAATTCTGGCATATCTGTGCAACATGGCAATAACATTACTAAGCCTAGAGCCTGAGAATAGGCATCACTGCCACCAAAAAAGAGATGGTAGGGGGCAGGGCAGGAACGTCTAGGAGAATGGGAGGGAGACAGTATGGAAGCAAAAAGCCTGGAGTGTAGAGATAAGTTGAAAAATAAAGAGAGGACAATGAGTAGAGCCAGGAGATGACAATGGCAGGAGATGACAAGGAATGAGGAGCACTTTACCCCTTTAGAGATGGTCCTTATCTTGGGCCTCATGTCTGTGTGGGTCCAGCCATGTCGTGCTGCTGCTTGGAAAGGTATCACACAGCAGGCTGGTGCTCCGTCCCACCGTGGTCCCTGGAGTTATGACCATCAAGCTGAGTGTCAAAATGTCCTTCAAAATGAGGCATCCTTTGTCAGCACCAACATATGTAAGCATGCAAAGACTTTACAACCTAAGAATACTGCCTTTGTCCTCTTTTCCTCCAAGAAGGCAGCAAACTACAAGCACTGGAGGATGTAATCCAAGTGCTGATAAATTATTGATGTCTCCCTTCAGCTTTTTACTTACTAAAAGGATATCAAAGCTCATTTTGTGAATGGTCCAGACAGATTCCCTTTTGCTATATCCACAATTTAATTCACAAATATTGCACTAAGCGTTAATGTTGAAGCAATGCAGTGTTCTCTCTTTACAGGCTTTGCAAAAGATAATAGACATGTTTTGAATTATGCAGACTCATAAACAGATACAGTGAAGGAAATGCAACTTGCGACTCCAATAGACATTTGAATTTGTAATTTTAAAAAGGCAGCGCTTATTATTAACTAGGAATACACTTATTTTTTATATTAAAAGCCTGATTGAAAGCCTGTTGAAATCACTGGACTTGCTCTTTACGGATAGTCTGCGTAATTCCTTGGCAGCTCACACACGTCGTAGGACAGTATGACTTACTTTATATTTAGCAATAGCTCCTCTCTTCCAATATGCCTATTTGCATAAGTCAACTAACGAACCATCTGTATTGGAAATACTCTTTCCATTACTGTCAGCTTTGGGGCAGCATGTGGCAGTTCCTTAACAGCATACATTAATTTACACTATTTTTTGGAGCAGCAGAGAAGTAATTTGAAGTCATCATACTGCAATTTCCCTGGTAGGAGTCTCCCCTGGACAGAAGGCTTAATGTTTCAATAAAGTGCTCTGCCAAGGTTTGATGCCCAGAAACACTCAGGATCTTGATAGCTGTCTCATCTGAAAGACAGGCACCCAGCTCCCAGGTATATCTTAAGAAGGTACCAGATCTTCGCAAATTTAGCCCAAATGCTGTGTCTCACTAAAGAGCAGAACAAAATTCTGCCTGTTAAATCGGTGCAATGGCCCAGCCAAGCTCAGAGAAAGGATTATCAACGTTTTAACAGAGGCACGCTCTGAGTGACAGGGGGCTGATCTTAAACCAACACAAACTGCAGTTCCTGACTGCACCAGTTTCTTCTTGCTCTGAATAGAGGCAGCAGCACTACAAATGCATGTTGTCTCTGTTCCTTCCTAGCTATTTAGAAAGAGTGAGTGACCAGGCACAAAGCCCAGAAGAGAGAACTAATTTTTGCAATATGTTATACATATTTTGCAAGCCAGCCTGCAAACTGCTTATCACATTTTTGGTGCTATATACATAAATATTCATAATTAATCTGTGTTGGAGTAGAAGGAAAAGCTTCTAAAGAACAAAAATAGCCCCTTCAGGCAGCTCATACCAGTGACACTGATCCTCTGCATTTTTGAAATTAAAAAATGAGCTTCTTTGCATAGATTTTGCAGTACTCTCTGGAATTCAAGCTTCCTTTTTTCCCCTGTTCCTTCAGGTTGTGATGGCGACCTTGATAGCAGAGATTGATACCTTGAGTCTGGAGCTAGAGAGGTAGAAATAAAGGCACCAAGTGAGAGATGATATTTGCAAAGCTTAAATCTTGGGGATAGCAACCTCCACTTACCCTTCTCCAGATCTCTCTCTCATCTCTTGGCTTTTTCCCGTGTCTTGGTTTCAGGTACCAGCAGAACACCGACAGCATGGCAGGTGGGAAGATGCACACGCCTGTGCCTTTCAGACAGAAAGCCTCAATTCAACTGAGGGCTACATATCCTCAGAGACAACTTCATCTTTTAAAGGTGGAAGGGCCAGTTTAGCCAGTCCTTGGGACCGCTTGCAGCCGTAAACCCAGCGACAGTCAGGATTGGTTTAGAGGAAATAAATCAACAGTTTATTCAACATCAAATGCAGAGTGTCTGTGGAAATGAAAATAAATTTAAAACCTTCAGAAAGCTGTTTGGGCTGCCCCAAAGCCCAGTGGCTATTAGATATGTTTATTAAATAGAGGTGACTGTTCGCATTGGGATGGCAGACAAATCTGACAGGCTGAGCTGTGCCAGGTCTTTGTTTTCCGTCCTTGTCTGACTCAGCTTTTCACTTTGATGCTCTTACTCCTGGGCTGGTTGGCTTGCCTGGCTGACACCTTTCTGGTGCACAGCCTCTCCCTGCTGTCTGTACAAATAGGGCCCCCAGCCTCAGAAAACTGTCACCCCTCCTGCCTTACCAAATGGGAGTGCTGCTTCACAGCTGCCTTGTGATACACCAAAGCACATTTTTTTCTGCCTCCCTTCGTGGTGCCTTTAGCTGTTGCTTTTTAACAGTCCTTGCAGGTAGAAATTTGGCACAAATGTAATGTTCAGCCCAGATTTCTCACTGCACAATTCTCTGGCTTGGCATGTTTCCTCTCTAACCACAGCACTCCATCACGCCGCAGCATGGCCACAGACACCCGTTTCACAGGGTATATAAGGTCACTGAAACCATCTAGACAAACATACACAGGCTGACAAAGCACAAAGGGGTTTTAAATTCTCCCTTCCCCTATAGATCTTGGCAGGTAAGTCACAGGCGCTCCTTATGCATTCTTTACGGCTCCTCATGTCCCACATGTGACCCATTCCCTGCCCATCTGCTGGTTATCTTATCCCCAAGACATCATTTCCCATTGTGCCACTAACAGGAAGGAAACAAGGTATTTTAAATGTGCATTTTCATGTGGTTTATAAACCTGTGTTGTACTTCCTTCCACTCCGTGCATCTAGCAGCTCCTCTCCAGAGCTATAAGAGCAAAACCCAGGCTACTTTGCATGTATACACTGGATGCAGCCAAACAAATGCCATTCCTGCCAGGAGGAGATGTCATCAGGGAGGACAAGGCACACGTGGCTGTAGCTACAGTGGCAGTAGATGCACTGCAGCATGATCCAGAGTCACGGGAGGCAAAGGGAGTTTCTCAGTTGTCTCTCACGGGCATCCTGCACCTCCAAAAATGGGTGGGTTTCTCCATCTGGCTTCAGCCAAGACTTGTCCAATAAAACGAATATTTTGAAATTCAGATTTAGCAGACCCCAACACTTCTAGGAAGTCCCAGCTTTGGGGCTCTTTATGCATTCAGCCACCACACACCATTCCCTGCCCTACAGTCCTTCTAACCAACCTCTTACACAGCCCGAGCGCCTTGAAATCGGAGTGGAGTTTTCCTGAGCAGCATGGCTGGAACGCAACAAGCACGTTGTGGGCAGGAGTTGAGGTGCCAATATTAAAGAGATGGTTGGTGCTTCAAGTGTGCTCACTTGTCTGTTTGCAAGATTTTATGAAGCATTTAAAATATATACTGCTCTAGGGCACAGAGAGACAAGCGGATCAAATGAGATGAGCCTGGCAAGGCAAAGGGTGTAATGAAACATGAAGCAAACATGAAGAGAGAAGATGGTGCGGTGCACCAGCCCTGGGCAGCAGGAGAGCAGATAACGACTGGATGCCCTGAGCGCGGGATGCAGGCGGGAGGAAGAAATGTTGGCAGCGCAGGGAGTTGGCTGCAGTTGTGGGGGGAGACCTGTGCTGGAGGCAGCGGGGAGGGGTGAAGGGGCAGGAGCAGGCGGGTGCCTCCATCTCCTGGGCCAGCTGCCCCTCCGGGAGGGAGGAGGAGGTGAAGGCGGGCGGCAGGGCCGGGGTCCTGCCGCACCGGAGGCAGCAAAAATCCCAGCGCGGGGGACGGGGGCGAGCAGGGGGGTGGG
>NW_020799101.1:40895120-40921089 GCF_003259725.1 Athene cunicularia | reverse complement strand
GCCGGCGGCTCTGCGCCGAAACGATGCGGGGGGAAGGGGGGCCTGGCCGGTGGAAGTTTGGCTAAATAAGCCCCGTGGGGGTTGGCCTAGGAGAGCCCGCCGCTTCCCTGGGACTTCCGAAACGGCCGAGAAAATTGCAGCTGTGCGAGGCGCTGGTGTTCGTGGCAGGAGGGGCGCCGGAGCCTGAGGAGGGGCGCGGGGGGCTCCGCGGCTTTCAGGTGATTTGGGCCAAAGGAGGAGCTCATCCCGCTCCTTTTCCCTTGGGGCCTAGGCACTCCTGTTGCCTGATCTGCAAGAGAAAGCACTGTAGGAAAAAATGTAGCTGAATTTTGGAGCAGCTGCGATGTGCTTACCGTGGCCCTGCACAGCATAAGGAGGGAATGACGGATGTGTCGGAGTGTTGACACAAAATCCTGAGCCACGGGGCACCGGCCAGACAGAACTGCAGGGCTCTGTGACCGGTCCTGCACACTCGGGACAGTAAACCGGCCTGTTTTAGGAATGCCTGAGATTTTCTTCTACGCCTAATGTAGCCTTTGCTCCCAACTGTTTTGACAGGTCTGCCATTTACATCGTGTAATCCATGTGCACGTCATGGAAGTGACTGAACTTTCTTCATAATATGGAGTTAAAACCAAATGTACGTGCTCCCAGGGATGCAGAGAGCAGACTCAAAGCAGGCAGAGAAAACTGAAAACAGAAGTGAAAGCAGCCCTGCAACATTGCTGTGTGCAGTTAGTCTGCTTAAAGCTTCTGTTAACGGGCCCCGTGGCTCATCAACAGGCTCGTGGTCCCATAGTCAAAATCCACTAGCCTCAACAAAGCCTAAGTGAACCCGTACACTTAGGCTAAAACCAAACAGCACATCTTAAAGTACCTATAATAGGAAATTGACTTGGCAGCTCAGGTTGAAAAAACTGTCCTCGTGGGTGAAAATTAGGCTTTTCTCCTGGTCAATTGCTTTTTAAACACCTGCAGCATGGTTCACCACGAAGAGCTGTGGCTGGATCCAGGATACAGCTGCTGTTTCAGCGTTAGAGGTCCCCAATGTAATTACAGCCCTGCAGAAGATCAATAGATGGTTAATGCTGGAAGGGATTTTTTGATTTATTTGGTCTATGACCAGGAACTAGAGAAGCCTTTCCAATATATTAAGTCCACCATAAAAACATCCAAGCCATTTCTAGACATGAGAGCACTTGATCTCTCTGCTAAGCACATTATATCTTGCTTCACTCATCTTGTTCTCAGTTTTTCTTCTGCTCCAACACAAACATTTGCACATTTGAGTCTATATCTCAAGTGCCTGTAACAGTTATATCTTAACACTGCAGTCCTACGGTACTGGTCTTTTCCTCCATCTCCATGTAAATAGTCTTTTTGCACCTGGGCCTGCAGTTGCATTTAAATGGCCAGTATTAAATGGGCATTTCATGGACTGCTCTATTGGTCTTGTCATTTATGGATTTCACTTAGATCAAATGCATGGGCTTAAATTTTAAGAGTGGCTGAAAATTGCCTTTATTAGGTAATAAATCAAGGTGACATAAAACCCTGAGCTAGTAACAGAGAATGTGTCTGAAGTCTAAGTTTTTACTCTTGAAAGCAGGGCAAGCGAAGGTGCAGCTGCAGCGCAGAAAGGAGAGAGACAATTCGCTTACCTGCTGTGGCCCTCGTCCTCTTCTGCCAAGGGCTACTCAAGTTTACTGCTGACTTTGCTGAACGGCAGAGGAAGCCCTTGGATTACCTTCCAGTATTCTGGTTTGGGGTTTTTTTTCTGTTGAAATATCGATTGCTCAAGCTGGATGACCTGGAGCGCCATGCTTTTGGTGGTGGTGTAGGATTTTACCAGCCCATCAACTCTTGCAAAAAAGAATCAGAATCTGTGAGGGGAGGGATTGTAAAGGGCGTGTTTTTCCAAATGTTTCAGCAGTTATTGCTGGAGATTGATTCTCTGGACATATTTTCGTTTAATTTCCAGCTGAGGTAGTAGAACCTGCTGCTCTGTACTGCCCCGGTTAAGCAGTGGGCTGGCAGTTTTTCTTGTCTTACTTATTATTGTGACAGCCTACGCCTACAATGGAGAGTTGGTAGGGACTTTTCTGCGTTTCTGCCAATTTACACTTCAATTGGGAAATGGTCTTAAATATTTAAACCTTTAAAACTTAGTTGGAAATTGTTTTTCTTTTTCAGAAAAGTGAAGTTGGTGAGTACAAACATCATTTATTTGCTACCATAGCCAAGTAATCACTGAAGAAATCCGAAAGCAGCAGCCATTTGACATTTTGAAATGCATATTTGCCTTGCCTGTACCAGCAGAGTCAAACAGCAGTTGTCCATGCCTGGTTTTATCTTCTCTACCATATTGAAGAACTTTAATTGGGCATGACATAATGTAATCAGTTAAGCTATTTAAATAAAAGAGGGGAAACCTCATGGGTCAATGTTCCTGAAACCCATGGTCATCACCTCACTGATGGAGATGTTACAGAAGAGACAGGCCACTTAAAACTGTCTCATCTGCCTCTTACTGCCAATGCAAAATGCAACAGGAGACCCTTTCAAAAGCGCTATTTGTGGTCACAACAGCACCAAGGGTATTACAAGTTAAAATATACATACTGCTTGTTTGCAGTCTACAGCTTTACAGACTGTCAGGTCAAAAAATAGCCGGGTCCTTTCCTCTTAAGCATGCCACTGGGGAGACATCCTCTGCTTGAGGGATTAACTCCATTTAGTTCTCCAGCTTTTTTATCCCTTTCCCCAAGTATGAATGTCAAACATACATATTTTATTTGTTAAGGCTTATTTTATGGCATTGAAAACATCAGACATAAAGCCTTTCATAACTTAAACTGGGTAGCTTTAAATTGTCCTTATCTGTGGGTTGAGTCATACTCAGGTGGCTGAGTGATGGTGTAGGAAGCAAGGCAGGTGACCTTCTCAGGTTTATCACGCCTGCTGTAGGTGCACCTTACTCACCAGCAGATCCTTATGGACCAATAAAACCCCCTCTCTCACAGATCCACAGGGGCCCATTTGCTCCCCGCTGCCTTTCTAGCAACGTCTTATTCCTCTAGAGTCTTGCGGTCGTCCCCAAGACTCAAGAGAAACGAACCCAGGAGCAGGGGATGGAAAGAAGAGAGGGCACAGGGCCTGTGATGGAGGTTAGAATTCTTTCTTGGCACCTTTTAAGCAGAAGCTGCAGAGGGAATCACTGGGTACCCATCTCCAGAAAGGGGTTATTTCCCTGGTAAACCTCCCACCAAAGAGCTGCACAGGGCGCCGACCCAACAGCCTCTGCCCAGAGGAGGGCAGGAAACATGACACACGGCTCCTGGGGAAGCTCTACTTTTCCCTCCCCTCAGCTCTTCCAAACTTCTTGCAAAAGTCCTGCTCCACTAACACTCTGAATGATAGCTGCTGGTTAGCTTGATGGGAGACTTGACACCACCCCAAGGCAGTATGACTGACCAAACAGTTATTTTGTGTGCAGTGCACGATACTCCCCCACTGAGTGAGGGTGAAACAGGAGAAGCCCCTTTCTACCCCTCCTGCCCATGGTTTATTCAGCAGACATAAACCAGGGAATCCATCTCATTCCTTGATCCAAATGGTCTCCCTCACAGAGACAAAGAAATAAGTCCAGCAGTAGTGGAATTGGAGGAACTTGAAAGCTTTTTTTCATGATCCTGTAGTTCCAGGCAATATTTGCATTGCAGATCCTGTCATAAGAAAATCCATGCTGAGGCATCACATCCTTTTTTCTGCTTTTGTTCTTTTCATTGTCCCACTTTATCTTCTGATCACATGTCTGTTCTTGGTGTCCTGAAGTTGTCTGCCTTCTCTGCAATTCACACAAGAAGCTGTCAAGAGTTTAAAAAAATAGATAGGAAACATCAAGTGGCTGTATCTGAGCTCTGAAGGGCAGCCCGGACTCCAGATGCATGGGCTTCTACTGGCAAAATCGTCTGTCCTCACCAGCAGAGAGTGCTCCCTTGGCACTGTGGCTGAGACCAAAGTGAGTCGCTCCTTCCAGCTGACTTTCCCAACTGCCTTGAGCAAGGGAATTTTCTTAATGGAGGTTTGGCTGAAGCAACTGGGGAGCTTGTGGAGCTCCACCACTGAAAGGCTGTAAGGACAGTTTAGGCAAACAGCTGTTAAGTATGTAGATGTTACCTCCTGGGAGAAGGAGACTAGGTGACTCGCTGGTAGGTCCCCTCCAGACCTGGTTTCTTACACTGTCTCTCAAGTGGATAGGCGGTCAGCTGAGAGCAGTGGCAAAGCAATGAGTCTGCACACTGTTTGGAAGCCCCAAACGCTCTCCTTTTCTCCCTTTCTCACTTCAGAGACCCCACGGGTTGATCTCCCTCTAAAAGGGAAGAGTGGATACCATGGATGCTTTTCAGCCAGTGCAAGCCACTGCAAGAGTGAGGTAGGAGGCATCTTCTCCCTGGGAACAGAGCACAAGGCATCCTCTCATCTGTTTTACACCTTGGAAGAAAGTAGCTCAGATCATTGCCAGTGACCAGGGACACTGTGGAAATGGAGATTAAAAAGAGTGAAATGTCCCCAAGCAGTCCATAGTGAGTGGGGCTTGTTTCTAGGCGTGTCCTAACACAGGGTAGCTGAGCTACCATCAGCTCCGTAAGGCCCTTGCGGTTGTTACAGAGACACTGTTGTGACTCTATGGATAAGGTGGTGTTTGATTTTTCACTTACAGCAGGAGTTCTACTTTTTGGAAGAGCATGGTTAAGTAGTTAATTAGTTTTTAAGTTCTAATCATGGAAAATATAGTTCACTCAAGAGTTCACTTTCAGACTCTAATCATTCATCGGGCTCCTCTGAGCTTAACAAATGTAAAGTTAAAAATAGTGTGTCATGAAACTTTGTTGAGGTCACGGTTGTTATAACGCCTTTGTTAACTACCTGAAACTGTAACGGGGTAACTTTGTTTAAGCAGCAGCACACAGAATAGCTGACAAGGTATTACAGCCGGGGTGCTGCCTGCACCCCAGGAGCCCACGGTGCAGTCAGGGGTAGAGGCTGCTGCCAAGAGCTGCCCATGCCAGCTCCTCTCTCATCGCCGACCGCTCTGCCCACAGCACATCTCGTCTGCAGCCGCAAAAGCAAGGAAGAAGAGTGCCTGAAACGGGCAGGACAGATGGCGAGTGGGAGGGCTGGAGGAGCCTGGTTGCGCACGGAGCCGGCTGCTCGGCAGCACCGGCAGGCTGGCAGCCTTCCCGGAGCGGAGTTAAGGTTGTGAAGTGGTGTCTGGTGTACCTGGCAGCTACTCTTATGGTGCCACACGTGCCACCAGGAGAGGACAGAAAGGATTATGCCCCATGAAATGACCAAGCTTTTAACTTCTGTAACTTTACATCAGGTGAATACCGTACAGGAAATCCCAACTCCCACGTGGCACCGTATGGCTGAGGTATTGCACATCCCAGTTTAGCATCCAGCCAGCAGAGGCCTTGCTAAGGAAAGACTGGTAATACTGGGCCTTGAGGGAGACAGGGGCTGGAAACAGCTGGCTGGTGAGAGTGGGGACTGGTGGGAGCTGGCAGCAAAGGGCAGAGGACAGGTCATGAAGGATCATGCTCCTGACAGGGAAGCTAATGGTGGGTATTCGGGGTGACTTGCAAATGTGGCATCTGCATAACCTGACCTTACCAGGGAGGAGGATGGACTCAGAGAATTCTGCAGGTCATGGTGTATTTGACTGTGGGAAAGGAATGATCTGTGGCCATGCACTTATGGCCAAAGGCCCTCTTCATACCCATGCAATTGATTGCTGTTAGGAGCTGGACTGGGAGTTGTGGAGTACAACATCCGTTTGGTGTGGTAACAAAAGTGATTCAGCATGAGGCATCGACATCTTACATTGAGAAGATCGTGCAAACCAGCACAGTGTGTCCTGGAGGACAAGAGCTGGAAGGGCCTGAGCGCCCACAGGCACAAGCTGGGCCATCTCCCCGACCCTGCGATGGTCAGGGGGAGCGTGGAGCACCACGGAGGCTGGGGTGAGAGCATCTGCCAGCAGGGTCCAGCCAGCATGGGAGTCCCTCTGAGGACCACAAAGATGGAGAACAAGCCCCTCGTGGCTGCCTGGAGGTGAGGTAGGCCAGCCAGAAGTGCCAGTACCTGGTGAAGGAAGGGGGTAGTGAGGGCATGTGCCATAAAGGTGGGAGTGGCAGTATGTCTGCAGGCCTGTTGTGTGCCATGGTCCTCTACAAGGGACTGTCAGCAGGCCAGGGCAGGAGATAAATCCCCTGGTTCCCACCAGCTGGTACTTGGAGTGGCAGGATGAGACAGCTCACCTGCAGAGGAGACACCTTCCCAGAGAGTGCTGCTGCAATGCCTATGTGAAAGCATTCTGTAAATGCTATTTTTTCAGTGTCTTTGGGAGGTATGAAAAGGTGTCATGAAGCCATGCCATGGGTCAAAGTCAAATCAAGAAATAAAATCCAGATGTCCTGGCTCCCAGGTTCCCTTTTAACCATTAGGTGTTTAAATGAATTTCCAGTGAAGCTTTCACCTGCTGTGCTGTCACATGTTATTGCAGAATGTGTCGCAGAGAGAGAAGAGAGAAGCAAGAGGGAGAAGTGATATTTATGATGAAACCATGTTTCTCACAGGGAAGCATTAGCTGCTGGGACACTACCTCATCTTAACAGGAGCACCATTATTTAAAAAATTGACAGCTCTGAGGTCCCAGCTGTGTTCAAAAAGGTGCAGAGATGGGGAAATGCACTCCCTGAGTCTGACAGAGCAGCAGAAGCTCGAGCGGTGACTGGGTGGTGTTGTGAGGGATGCTCAGCTCAGCAGTGTGCGGGGCCTGGCACGGCCACAGCCTGAGCTGCGGCTGCCCAGCGCTGCGGGGCTGGCAGGCTCTGACCGGGAGATCACACGTGAGAAATGGGAAGGCAGGAGGTTGAGGGGCCAGATCACAGAGCCATGTTGTTCTGATTTTACTAGGTAAAAGGACAGCATTGCAAATATGGGAGAACAAAAATAAAACTTTGTGGTTCTGGACAAAGCTTGATTTACAGTTCCCTTTGAGAGATGTCCCCCAGACTTCACTGGAGCTTGGATCAGTCCGGGATCATATTATAGATGTTTCTATCCCCCATTTATATCTCAAGGTGTTCCTTTAGAGTAAGCAAAGATTAAATGATATTCATATTAATGAACTATTTTAATCATTTGCAAAGTCTCTAAACAGAGGCATTCACCGACTGGGCTGCAAATAGCTGGTGAGAAACTAACACTCCTTGGGCTTCCTTCTCACAGAGCTGTCTCCTCCTGGCTCCCCACTTTCCCCCCTCAGGGAAACCAGTCCATGGCTGTTGACCAGCCTGGCTCTAGGTCAGTCCCTCACTTCCCCATGTTGAGACTGAGGGAAGGTTGGGCAGGACACCCAGGACCTGTGGCAATGCTGACAATGGCACAGGACATGCACTTTTCAAGGGTGGGGACAGCACCTGCCATCCTGGGGACCCAGGAATGGGCAGGGACAGATATAGTGCACCACTGAAGTATGGCTCTAACATCCACTACTGCAGACTGCTTGTTTGAACAGCCCAGGAAAAAAAAACCTTCTGAGCACTGCCAGCCTCCTCTCACCACTCGCTCCTCTCGCACCCCTGGAAAGCTGCATCTTGTGAGCAAAGGTGGGTGCAGAATAGGTATTACAGGATTCCTCTTAAACCCAGCTGGGACTTTGTCAAGCATACAGAGGCTGGCAGGTAGCAACTCTCCCCCCCTCCCCACTGACCCATCCCTGCCGGACTGAAGCAAGGGGAGCTGGTCCCACCAGCCCTCCTATTTTCCCTTGGCTGGTGTCAGTTTTCCCTTTGTGTCAGTGAAGCTGCCAGGAACACCAGTGCCCTCAGCAAGTCACACCTAGCTGATCCCCCCGGGTTATGGTACCTCTGTGTCCCCTGTGGCTTGCCCAGGGGTGCAGGGAGCTGGGTCTGGTTTTCACAGGCTGGAGCACACTGGAGCCCGCTCCTGCCAAGGTGAGGATCGCTCCGCTCCGCAGCTGCAGGATGGACGGACGGATGCGTGCTGCCGTCAGCCCTTCCAGGAGCTCCCTGCAGTGCAGGACCAGGGTCAAGTGCACCTGCACCAGCCCCACCTGGGGCTGGCCACTGGCTGCGGTGGTGGGGCAAGTGGCTGGCTAGGCATGAGGCAAGCTGCAGAACACCAGGCTATGGCTCGGGCCAATCACTTGGTCTCGCTCATCTGGCAGTGGCTGGGAACTGCATCCCAGGAACTTTCCTGAGGGTATGTGATGCTTTTATCAGTTGAATGCCAAGTGTTGAGGTAAGCCACATTGTTATACCTGTAAAATTTACCCTGTGTCTACTAGGAACCTCTGATACTCAAGGTGGGGGAGTAATAGGAGCTAAGTATGATGGGTGCTTAAAGTGTTGAAAAATTAACCATTCTTGGAGCTAATCTCTTGCTCTGAGACAGCTCAAATTCCAGCTTTTCTTCCCTAATGAACTCATTCCCAGCATTGGCATTACTGGGAAAAATCCTCTTCTCCCAGAATACGCTTTTTGTGTTGCTGCTGAGTTGAAAGCTAGTGGCAGTAACATCAGCAATTTTGGGGAAAAAGGGATAATTCTGTTAGTGTAGCATTTTTGTGAGCTTGTAAGAAGCTGCCACTAAAATAGCTGAGAGTTCTATTTTTCACTTGGTGACCACTTTGTCACTAGGATTCTTTGGCACTGAAAATGTAACTGCATGGCTTTCCTTGGAGCAGGATGTGGGAGCATCACCTGTGGAAGTGTCTGGGCCCTAATTCTTCCTGCCACTCGCATACGTACCCTTGTATTTTAGTGAGTAGCTTTCCCATCCTGCTGTGATGTGCAGTGTATATCTTGGCTGGGATCCAAATGCCTTTCTTTTCTGGGATTTCCTTTATTTCTGCTTGAAGAACTCAAAAAAGTATCCTGCAAAAGCTATAGCTGAATCTGACATTTTAGAGGACTGGAGGCTCCTTCTGTCCTGACCTCTGCTTTCCTCATCTTCAGATGGTGGCTTGAATTCATGAGGGTGAATGGTGTGAAATAACAGGCTGTCTTTGTATGGTATTTCAGCATCTGAAATACAGGTGAATCAGCAAGATTTGTGCCTTTTCATGGTTTCTCTTGTCCTGTGATAGGCTCTCCTGGGGAGAGGATTTAATGCTACCATTTTGTGCACCTTCCCACCCTGAGATGTTCCCCCTTGACAGCTCCCTTGATGGAAGGAGATTAAATCTCCGCAGGGATTTAAACAATGTGAAACCAAGCGATCCCTGCTCACCACAGGAGGGCAACTGCTGAAGCAAAAGCCTGAGTCTGACACTACAAACACGTGGAGTGGATGCAGGTTATTCTTTTTAAACCAAGTAACAGCATTTCTGCTGGGCATTGACATCATTGCCCCGTCCTGTAGGAAGTTTTCATTCTCACAGGAGTTTCATGGGCAGAAAAGCAAATGGTGCATCCAAAACACATGTGCATCAACCAATGTGCTATGTGTTCAAGGACTGGAGAAAAATTCTCTTTGATGCAAAATGTTTTTTTCTGTTGCCTTCTATCCCTTATATTCCCCTTTCCCTCCATGCTGGCAGCCATGCTGAGAGCACTTGCTACTGGCTCAGCATGAACTAGGGGTAATGGGCTTCTTGCCATTCAAGATGAATGGCAGGGGGGATTTTGTTTCAGGCTCCCCAGGAGGGGATTTATGAAGTGACTGTTGTAATATTGCCCTTTTCCCTCACCAGGCTTTATTACTGATGCCTCATGCGGTGCCCAGATCGTGTCACATGGTGGAGGAGCACTTCTACCCATCATACACCAACATCTGGTCTAGCACATCCCTGCAGGTTCCTTCCTCACTGTACTAACTAGTATCTGACCTAGGAATTAATTTGGCTGTGGAAAACAATAAGAGGTTGTACTCTGACTCTTCTGCAGTTGTCTTCTCCCTGGTCACCCCAGCCTTCCTGGGACAGTCTTTCACTGGGCTCACCTCAGGAGCTGGAAGATGATATCTGCACCCACATGTGTTGTGGCTGCTTGGGGACAGGGGGTAGAGATCTCCTTGCTCTTCTTGCATCATCTCTGTCCACTGCACAAAGGGTGAAGCCTTTCTCAGCGCCAGAGTTTGGTGCTGGTGTCTGAGCTCACCTCAGTTATGGTTAACAGCACAGCCTAGGGCTTGCCCAGCAAGGACTCCGTGGTCCTCTCTCTGTTATGTCCTGCCATGTCTGTCAAGAGGTACAACATTTTCCACTGCCCTGTGTTGACCAAGATGGAAGAGTCTGTCACAGTTAGAGACAAAAATCTTTCATCCAGGCAAGTCACCACCTGTCAAAGTGTGTGACTTGTGGTTATTGATTATTCTTTCCCTTTCATGTATCTCACTGAAATATATTCATCACAAGCATAAATCCACAAAGGCAAATGCAATTATGACTGGTGTTAATTTATCCACCGTTTAAAATTCTTTCTTCTCTACTTTTAATTCTTTTCTTCCAGTCCTCTGTCAGTGTTTCACCTGCTCTTTTTTTCCCCTGGACAGGAAGATTATTCTTCCTAAATAAAAGAGGAAAAAAGAGAAGATTTACTCTTTGCTCACATGAATAATCCCAAGCTGTGGGATCATTTTGTTGTTGAAGACAGTGATAAAGTCACCCTGTAGCCCTGAAGCCAGGTCTTGGTGGAGAGCAGGAGCATGCTGTGATGCCACACATCTCTCTGAGACACAGCTGTGGCGTCAGCCCTGCAGCACACTGTCACCTCCGTGGGAGTTGCTGCCCCGATTTGGCACAACCTTATCCCACTCCTCCAGGCTGTGGGGAGATCAGGGCATCTGGTTTTTGGAGAAGTTCCCAGCAGCGATAAAGCAGCCATGCAGGAGAGGCTGCTTCCCAGGCCATAGATGGGCCATGAGGACCGCTGGCTCATACAGTGCTTCGGTGCTGTCAGGTTCAGTGCTTCCCCCCATTGATCCTCGGGCAGGTCCTTTCTCTGGGCCTGATTCCCTCCTGCCCCTGCCCAGGCTGACTGGTCTCTGTCCTCACCTGCCAGCACCCTCCCCCAGCCTCGGGGGCACTGGTGTTCAGAGCATGTCGAGGCTGTCCTTTTCCTTCACCGCTTTGCACCCACTGTGTTCCCCCTCATTTCTCTATTTCCATTCAGGCCACGTCTTCACTACCCTCTGTTTTCTCATTCTTTCATTTTAGACTTGATAGCATTTTGCTTCAGCAAAATTCCAGATCTTGAAGTCAGCCACCAAGGGCAAACATACTCACACGTGGGGTTTAAAAGGAGAGGAAATGCTTTTGGCATGATTTTGCTGAAGGAGAATTTTAATGCTTTTAGAATTGGGGAACCCAGGTATCTGGCTTTGAACCAGACACAGTCAAACTTGGGCCTCAAACTGTCCACAAAACAAACGTTAGGATAAATTCATGCTGTGGCAGCATGTTTTCTGCTCATACAGCTCACACTGGAGTTTTCAAGGAGCCTGGAGCATGAAGTCCGACAAAAGAGGAAAGAGCCATTTTATCAATAGGGAGCTATGGAGAAAGAGTAAGCATAAGGCAAAGTTGTATATAAAATTTTTAAAGACTGTGACTTTGGACCTCACAGACTATTTCTTCCCCTCTGTTGGGATCAGTTTGGCAACTTTCAGTTCAAATTTATTTTGCCAGTCAAAATCAGAAGTGGACAGAACAACGGGTTTATCATTGTCACTGTAACCATTTGCATGCTGTAAGCAGTACTGAGGCAGCTCGAAAAAGAAGAGATGCTTCAAGCCCACACTGCCATACAGCTAGTTCTGGAGTAAAATACATCTAGCTACTGATGAAGAGCGTACAGCAGCAGCAAGCAAGGTGATAATGTGCTCCATTGAAGCTTTGGGAGGGTTTCTCTTAGTGTTGTATGTAGAGCTGCGTGTGGGATTGCTCCTGGCAGTGCGCACTGGAAGTGTGAGGAGCACCTTGATGTCCACATAATGCCCACAGCCTTGGTTTTATGATTGACACTTGGCTTTGTGAAGACAGTCATCTTGTATAAGTTAATGGGGTATTTAGCCATTAGATTGGCAGAGTGCTACAGGAATAATTACCAGATTTGACACTATCCACTGGAATTAAGTATCAAATCACTGCTGGTAACATTTACAGTTGGCACAAACTTTAGCAGGCTGGTCTGTAATGATGAGACAAACACAGTCCTACAGAGGGATCTGCTTCGTTTGATAACTTCATTATTCAACCCAAAGCCAAATCCTAAATTACATAGTTCAGGGTGGAGAGCGCAGCCAACCCTTCAGCTGTCCTCAGAAACAGTAACTCAAAAAATACCTGGGAACAAAGTGGGTGAGTCGTTGAACATGAACTCCCAGGGTGGTTGCTGGGCAAAAAATCTACTAATGCAGCTCTTGGAGACAGTAGAAAGGGGGACTGGGTGGGAATGGGAGGTGATTTTATGTTTTGGTATGAAACCAGTGAAATAAGTGCTGAGGTCCTGTATCCACTTGGAGAGTACACGTTTAAGAAGGATCTCAAGGTGCTGGAGAGAGAGTGGAGCACCAAATAGAGCTAGGGCAGTGCAGTGAAGGACTTCCAAGACCTTGACCCATTTAAATTGTCAAAAAGAAGGCTGAGAGGTGCCTAATTAATTAGAATGGAGAAGTATCTTCAGAGGGAGAAGGCAGTCATATGAAAGGAGTCTTTCATCACCCGGAGAACGGACATCCCTGCTGCCATGAATGGAGGCTGAAGTGAGACAAAATTACAATGGCAGTAAAATTTCATCACCAGAACAAATTACAAAGGGGTCTGCAGGTTCTTAATTTCTTTTATTCTTATCAGTCAAAGCAGTGTCTTTATGGAAGATGAGCTTTTACCAACCACTAGTTACTGGGCTGTACATAGGACTGTAGAGTGAAATTGCATTGCCTGTGAGATAAGAAGCTATGGGGAGAAGGTGTAAGTGTCTCCCAGTCAAAGTGTAAATGTAGTTTGGGCTGTAATGGAAGCTGAACCTTCTGATCCAGAATAGTCTTGCTAAGTTGATAGGAGAAATTTCTATGGCTACGTGTAAATCCTAAAGAACCATCTGTTCATTATATCATAAGTATCCCCACCAACACCGAGGGACAGCCACATGGCTAGTGGCTGAGTCCTGCTGTCAGACCTGCTTGTATCCAGAGGTCAGCAAAAGCAGTGACTCATCACGGGCAAAACAGAGGCACCAGAGTTTCAGGTTTGGTACCCAAAAACCTGGGCTGATGGAATCAGTCTGGGCTTCTCTGAGCATGGCCCTTCTTCCTCTTGCTAATGGCGGGGCTTGCTTGGAAGACCAGGGACACGCAGACCACCTCGACCTGTGCCCTGGGAAGTTAATTCATCAGGAGGAAGAGACCTGGAGACACAAGCCCAATTTACTCCCCCCCAAAATATGTTGTTCTGGTTCTCTAGCATCCATCTTACATATCAAATATACTTTTGAAGAAGAAATCAGGGTTTGAGGGGAGGTAATTTTTTTGTATTCTTAGCCACCCCCAATGCAGCTGCTTGCAGGCTCACTTAGGATGGTTACCAGCTACCAACTTACCTGCAGGTGTCTTAATGCTGGTCGCTTGCAGGGAGTCAAGGGATGGGTCAAGAGAGCCGAAATCCTGGCCACCAGCCCTTTGCTCTTGCCACCAGAGCACGCTCGGCTCCAGCTGCTAAGCAGGGGACATGCCTGACTATGCACTCCCCTTCTGCTTTCTCTCCACCCCTTTAAACCAGGCTTGATTAACAGCCCAAATCTGCATGCTGCTACAACACAGAGCACGTTTAAATGATTTTAATTACAGTTGCTGCAGCCAGAACCCAACCTGGCTGCTGTTGGGTGGGTGTGCCTGTGCGAGAGAGGCTCCACACCAGTCCTTGCATACCTGCTTTTGATCTTGGGCATCTGCTGTTGGAGGGTGTCTTTGAAGGCAATTGCCCTTTCAGTCACTGCCTGGATGTTTTATCATTTGCAAACTAAGTTTTGCACAGAACTTTCTTGAAGGAGAAATAATCGAAATGTTGCCAGCCTGGAAACTCCTGTCTGCTACAGGTGTCAGTTGAAATTCCAGTTCTCTGTCGGCAGTTAGGACTTTCCAGACTATTTTCCAGCAACTGCAGCAACAAATTAAATAGCATCTATCATTTAGTGTCTCGAAAGGCTCCACGCCACCAGACAGAAAACAGACCATGGGAGGATGTGGAGCTGCCTCTTCATTTTGCATGGTACACAGATCCTTCACTCTGCCTGAGCTTTCTGGAAATGACGGTCCAAAATACCCCAGTGCAAACACGGAGCAGCACTGCCTGGGGCCAGGGACAGCTTGGGGCAGAGCTGTCCCCAAACCTTGGGGGCTTTTTGGACCTTTAAAGACTGTGACTCCAGAATAGTTTGGTCCAGTTCCTTTGGACCTCACAGACTATTTGTTCCCCTCTATTGGGAAATAGGCTGCCGGCATGGGCGCCCTCAGCCCTCCCCACACTCGCCACCTCTTGCCTGTGGCATTTTTATCATTCATGATGAGATCTACTAAAGAATTTGGGAAATATTTTTTGTCGTTGTTTTTAAGTGTGGAAGAATAAAGTGAATTTTGGCTTGTGATTATGGATAGTTTGGGTGAGAGTTAACAGGAGTGTCCAATCCAGTCAGGTGCAATGAGAAGGGACGCCTTTGAAAGCTGTTCAGCTGCATGCCAGAGTGTAGCAAGACATTATTTACAGTGTGTGTTTTCAACGCAACTTGGAATTCATAAACAATAATATTGACAGCTCGGCTGTGCTTCTTCATGGCATACCATTCAAACCAGGAGATTTTTACAATTTGTTACTGTCATCAGAGCTGGTTGGGACCTTTTGGATTAAGTGTTTGATTTGGCAAAGCCATCCCTTTTGACAGAAGTGGTTGTAGAATCAGAGAACAGTTTGGGTCGGAAGGGACCTTTAAAGACCATCTAGTTCCAAGCCCCCTGCCACGGGCAGGGACACCTTCCACTAGCCCAGGTTGCCCAAAGCCCCGTCCAACCTGGCCTTGAACACTGCCAGGAGGGGGCAGCCACAGCTGCTCTGGGTAACCCGGGTCTCATTTAATCTTCTGTCAAGAAGCTTCTCAGGTCACCACTGGAAGCAAAGCGCAAAGCAAAGCCCCCAACAAGCAGGATTTGGGTTAGAGACCCAAACCCATGAGTCCTAGTTCACAGGCAAAGTGCCTGGTGGCTGAGCCTCCCTCTGTTCTGGGACAGTCTGTTTGGCTCTGGCATTCTGTCAGGCTCTCTGTCTTCGCTTTCTTCAATTATGTTTCTCTGTTAAAATTTTCCAGGGGTTATGCTTTTGTTCTGCAACAAAACAACACAGATCCTGCGTATTCCTCAAAGGATGCAACTCCCGTTTGCTGGCTGGCCCCAAGTTATCATGGAAATTATTAGTTTCCTTCAGCATTTATTGTACTTGCCCAGAAATACAAGCTTGCCCTGTTTCGATCTGAAACACTATGCTTGGAAAGGAAAAAATTCCAAGTAGTACCACAGACATCATGCTTGCAAGAAGGTGGTATGTTAATTAATAAAGGCTGGGAGCCACTGGTTTAACATATTAATGAATTTGTTATGCAGAGAGAGATGGAAAGATATATTTCCTTATTAGATTTTTGAATGTCTGATACTTTTATTGTAATTATGTTCTATTTCATGTCTTTCTTACAAACCCTCTAATAAGTGTTTCTAATAGTATAATTGTGTTAGATAATATTTCAGCAAAGGGATGGAGAAATTAGGGGATATAGGCCAGATGAATGTATTCAGAACTTGAAACAGGAGGAACAGCTGTGGGAGTAGACCCTGGAAGAGAGAGCCTTTTATAACTGAGGACCTGTGGAGAGTGGGATCTGCTTAGGAACAAATGAGGGTGTGAGACAGTGGGTCAGAAGAGACAGGAGAAAATAATAGTATTTTTCCTGAAGGGTTTTGAACATGAAGGCCCTGCTGAACTGGACTGGTAGGTGTGTGAATCAGACAGATGTGGCAGTGGGCTCTATGACTGCATGTCTTCACTAATGCAAGGAGGAGAGAAGCTGCCTTTTTTACAGGCTGCAGTGGGAATAGTGGAGGTAACGTGGCTCGGGCTGATCCAGCCCTTTGAGTGCAGTGGGTTGAAGACCATTTTTGAAGTGTCTCCAGAGGACGCACACAGAAGTGTCATCTTGGACTTGCAAGCCTCTGAGCTGCTGCCAGCCCAGCCTGGTGCTGCTCCAGGACTGGTGAGACCAGAGCCATCTCTTCCCCGAAATGGGAGATGGCATTTCATGGAGCTAAGCACATTAAGAGGCATTTGCCCGCTCCGATATGGCCACTGATAGCCCTAACCAGCAGGGCTGGCTGAATCACCCCTTGGACAGAAGCCAGGCTGTGAGTTGGAAGTTGGACCACATCGCTGCAGAGAGCAGAGTTGTTAGTCAAGAGAAGTGAGATAAAGGGAAGGTGGGGACTGCAGTGCCTTTGGCAAATAGTACCTTAACTTACATGGGCCAGCCCTCTTGCATGGTTGTGCCCAGGGCCAGGCTGACAGCTCTTCAAACAAATCATAGAAAAAATCAGGATTCCCAGAGCTGCATGGAGTACTTAAGCACTCACCTGCTGGGCATCTTTTGCTGGGTCCACTGGTATTCTTCACAGTATTAACCATAAACGATTTTTACATTATAAGTACCTGTGGAAATCTGGGTGTGGACTTAAATTCCTGTGCTAGAATATAGTCCAGTTTTTTTCTTCTGCACAGTCCCAATGACTGGAGTAGAGAGATGTTCATTTTTAGAGTTTTCTTCACCTCAGAAAACCTTTAGGGGAGAAAAAGGGTAAAGGTTTGCTATTCTTCATTACAGTCCATATTTTTGCATTACTATAGCACTTAAAAGCTCTAGCTCCATGTCAAGCAGAGACAAAGAATAGAAGACGATGATTCCCAGTGGAGTTCCCAGGAGTTGGGAGAGCCTGGGGCTGTGACCCAAGGTTCAGTGTATGGCTGGGGCAGAAGCCTACACTGGGGCAGTAATGCACTGGGACAGAGTGATGGGTATTTGACAAGAGTTTCAAGAGATGAAACTCTCCATGACTGCACGTAGACTCAGGGATTCTCCCCCAAAACTGCCATAGTTATTTTTTGGATGATTTGAGGACTGCCTGAAGCTACTTTGGGGCTTTCCTCAAGGTTTCCTGCAAAACGCTAAGGAAAATGGCCTTATTCTTACCCATACTAAGGTCTTTTCACCGCCCTGCCTACAGAGAAGTTAGGTACTGTGTCCTTTATAACGCACTTAGCTTCTCAACACCTATTTTGGCCACTGTAAAGGGAATACAGCCCAGAATAATTATTCTTTCTTCTGACACATCCACACATACGAAAGGTTTGGGATAAGAATAGAAATTCTTTACAGATTCCTGCTGGATGCATCAGGAAGAATCAGGGGCCAGATCCTGCCCTTAGTCCCTGCAGATGAATACAGATGTAGCTCCCTAAAATCAATAAAATTACTCTGCACTTACACAGTGTCAGATTAGAAGCTATGAAATCAAAACCAAACCCCATGAAGTCTAGTTTGGCAGTGCTCACAGCAAGCCATAAAACCCTCTATAGTTACTTAGAAGTGGTTCTCTGTCCCAGAAAAAAAAAAAAAAAAAAAAAAAAAAAAAAAAAAAAAAGAAAAAAAAAAGCAGTGTTAAATCTGACCTGATAGCCCTGCAAGGTTAGATGCCAATGCTTCCATCTCATAGAGAAGACAGTAAACTCTTCTTTCTAGTGGCACTGTGCTATTATTTCCCAAGTCGTAAGATGCTGCTCCTTAAATTCCTTGCTGGTTCCAGATTAGTTACTAAGTCCTAATTGCTGTGGATCCAAGATGAGCTATAATAGGGGAGAACTTTATCCATGGGGAAAGAAAGAGAAGACATTTCCCAAACCTATCATCTGTTGGCATCTACGGAGCAGTTTGATGCATTAGATGTGGCCCCCTGGGAGAAGGAGTAACAATGTGCTTCTATTTTTGCATGAAATCAGGCTCAGCAGAGGGCATGATGATGCATGAACTTCAGTGTGTATCTGCTTTCTCGCTGTCATTTCCCCAGAGTTAGGGGGGAGGCAGAGGATGGCAGTAACAGGAGGGATGCAGACACCCCTCTGCATTACCTACCAGGACAGCGGGGGGTCTTGCTTCACGCACTTTCTACAGATGGGCGGCTGCCAGCCAGTAATGTAATTCATGCTGCTGATGCTCCTTGCAGGGAGACAACTCCATTTCCGCTAGCTGCTTGGCTCGATTTGGCATTTTTTATTGTAGCCTAACATAGCATGACAATGCAGCTGATTCACTGCACCATGGCTGGGGTAAGGACTGCAAGCATACCGGCTCAGGCGATGCAGTGGGAGTACGGGAGTGCAAACTCCAGCCCCACTCCCAGCCCGACTTTTGGGACTTGAAAGAGAGGGATGTGCTACATTTTAAGTACTCACGCATACACCCCTAGCTTCAACGCTTAAGCTTTCACGTATTTTAGGTCGGAGCTAGTCTTCTAACCAGCCTGAAGCTATGCTGCACTGTGCTGTAATCCTGACAATTTTTTCAACTAAATGTACTTGAATCTAGTAATTTTCCCGATGGCTCACCTCCAAGAAAAATGGTGTCGATCATTTGGTAGGTTTCAGGGTTGGGTGTGAGTCAGCTCTGAGTCAGGCAGCAGCTCCAGCTCCACAAAGTGCTGGTCCCTCTGTGCTGGCACAACCCATGGAGCCACAGCCCTGCGGTGGACGCTGCTCCTGAGCGTCCCCAGCAGCACCGTGTGGGAACACAGGCGCTGAGCACTTGCAAAGCAAAGGGGCAAGTCCACAGCCCCACACTTCACGTGCTGCGGAGCCCTCTTGGCCTCAGAAGATGGCAGGGTGTGTTGATGATGCTGGCTCCAGGCAGGGAGAAAGAGATGGGGACCTGTCTTGCCCACTGAGATGGGGCCCGTCCAACTGGGGTGCGGGCACAGCGAGTCACTGCTGTGTGAACAGCTTCCCTCCCCAGAGCCAGGAGGAGGCAAGGAAGGGGTTTTGTCCAGAGACCTCTGTCCCTGGCAGGGTGTTTCTGTTTATATTCCCATTTATATTAAGTAGGGTGGTGTCCCAGTCCTCAGACGGTCGAGAGTGAAGCCAGACACAGTCTTGAAGGCAACAGTCACTGTGTGCATTATGCAAAGTGCTGTGACTGATGGGTTCCTTGCTCTCTCTTTGTCTTTCTCTCCCCCTCCCCGGTGGTGTGATTGAAGCAACGCCCCGTGAAGCAGTCCCTGAGCGCCTGCATGTGCCGAGAGTCCCACTGGAAATGCCTCCTCCTCTCCATCCTCATGTATGGCTGCCTGGGTGCGGTGGCCTGGTGTCAGCTGGCCCGGGTCACCAAGCTCAGCTTCGATAGCTCCTTCAAGGGCAAGTCCATGATCTACCATGACAGCCCGTGCTCGGACGGCTATGTCTATATCCCACTGGCCTTCCTCTCTATGCTGTACGTGGTGTACCTGGTGGAGTGCTGGCACTGCCATGTCAAGAGAGAGCTGCAGTACAAGGCAGACGTGGACAGTGTCTACGAATGCATCAACCGCATGCAGCAAGCCACTCCATGCATCTGGTGGAAGGCCATCAGCTACCACTTTGTGCGGCGAACCCGGCAGGTGACCCGGTACCGCAACGGTGATGCCTACACCACCACGCAGGTCTACCACGAGAGGGTCAATACCCACGTGGCTGAAGCTGAGTTTGACTACTCTCACTGTGGATACAAGGACATCTCCAAGGAGCTCCTGGGCCTGGAGAGCTACACAGCCACCAAGCTGAGGTTCACCAAGTGCTTCAGCTTTGCTAACATTGAGTCTGAGAACTCTTACCTGACTCAGAGGGCTCACTTCTTCACAGAGATCGAGGGACTGGATGACTACATGGAGGTGAGGGAAGGCATGCAGCTCAAAAACGTGGACTTTAAAGAGCTTATGATGGCCTACGGGGACCCAGATCACCTCCCATGGTATGTGTCCCACTATGCTTTCTGGGTAGCAGCTATCCTGATGATCTCATGGCCACTCAGGGTGCTCATAGAGTATCGGACTGCTTATGTCCACTACCACGTGGAGAAGCTGCTGGGCCTGGAGTACACGGCATCCACAGCAGCAGAGGAGCCCTTGTACCGGTACCGCATGCCCCGAGACGCCACGCAGGACAGCACCGAGCTGGAGTGGCACATCTGCACCAACCGGCAGCTGATCCCCAGCTACTCGGAGGCCATGCTCATGGACCTGGCCAACTCTCCAGCCTACAACAGCTACGCGGTGTGCCGGTATGGCGAAACGGCCCATGGCTGCGAACGCTGCAACCGTGCCTCCAGCACCTCCTCCATCTTCTCGCGCCACGCTTTCCACAGCTGCAGCGGCAACTCCCGCCTCTCCCTCAACACCAGCCGCTTCTCCCTCTGCCGTGTCCATGGCTCCCACAGGACAGGCCTCTGGAGGAGCCGCAGCAGCAGCATCGCAGACCGGGGCTGCCAGGACGAGCAGTGCTGCTCCTACTCCAGCCAGCTGGCTGTCAATGAAAACCCCCCAACCTACCACGACGCCCGCTTCTTCCCTGTCCTGATTGTGCACAGGCCAGAGGGGCACGATGGGCAGCATTTCTACGTCAGGCGCTCCTCCTGTCTAGAAACCTCTCTGTGACAGGCCTCCATGGTTTCTCAGCTCCTCTGCCCCAGGACAGGGCTTGCAGGGGTGCCACCGGCGGGGAGCCTGCAAGCATCGGTCTCCACAGCAGGTCAGCAGGATGAGCTTCGGCTCTCCCCCCTGCCATTATAAGAGGACATAGTCACTCTGACCAACAGCTAACCTCATTTCTGAGAGATTCTTCCCCCCCTTCAGCTGGTCTCCCTAGTCTTCTGTTCCCTTCTTCCTTTTGCTCTTTCACTCCTCACCCTTTCTCTGCTTCTCAGTTCCCTGCCTTTCCTCTCATCCCACCCACAATCTTTTTTTTTGCATTTCAGTCACAGCATTTGACCGCTGTTGCTGCTGAAGGATTTATAAAGCCTGTGCTTTGCAGTGTATTTGCCCTCTTGGGTGCCCTGCAAGGTAAGAAACTCAGAGCAAGGCAAAAGGCATGTGGCCAGGCAGAGTCAAGTCAAGAGAATTCAGATTTGCAGGCACTGAGTCACGTCCTGCAAACCCCAAATGAGGTGCTTTTTTATTTATTTTATTTTGAGTCTTTTGCCCTCCTCTTCTGTCATATTTTTCTCTGCTTTCTTCATGTTCTCTTCCTCTTGTTTTACCCTAATCTTCCTTTTTCTTTACAGTTTTCTCACTTCTGCTTCCCAATTTTTCTGTGGTTTTGCCGGTGAGGATGTCTTTCAGCATGTAATTGCCTTCCATTGGGCAAAAATAAGGTATTTGTGACACAGATGTCACTGACTGCTGACACCACCACAGACTATGCCCCTGAAGAGTGCTGAGGTCTTTCTTTCCAGAGCAGTGACATACACCAATAAAGCAAAAAGCCCTTTGCTCACCTTGCCCTGCTTGGTCTGCAGCAGAGACACTGCTGCATTTCCAGCTGTAGTTACCCTTGTCCAGCTCCACCCCTGTTAGCAATTGTTGAGAGCCATAATGTAGATCAGTGCCCTGTTAGTGCCACTATTTTTAGGACTGTGGGTCTGGTTTGTGGTTGTTTCATTCCTACTACTTGCTCAAAGCAGCATGGGCTTGACAAGGGGAGAGGGGCTGGCGAGGGAAAAGGTAAATATGGTATTAACCCTCCCACGAATAGTCTGGAGTTGTTAGGAAGCTCTTCTACCCACAGCATTTATTAGAGCAGTTGCAGGACTGCTCTCTGTTATCTTTCAGCTTTCCATGTGCCGTGGGGAGGGCTTTTGGCCCGTAGCCCACTGCCGCCTTCCCACCTTCCCAGCTAGATGCGGTGCCACCCCAGCCCGGGGCAGGAGGCACAGCTGGGAGCCAGCCCCACCGGCCGCTCCTGCTGGAGCTCCGGGCTCTTCCCGCAAGGCTTCCCCCGGAGCAGGTACAGCACCTTCCAGAATTAGTCCCAGCATTGTCAAACCCAGGAGGTGTCTGGTCCTGGCGGAGCAGACCACTGCACGCCGGGCTGTGGGCTGCCCTCCTGGCCTGGCCAGCAGCCTCCTGAGAGCCAGGGACTGACCCAAGAAGCTTATGGCCACACTGAGGACCTGCCAGGGACCTCGCACCCGCCAAAACCCCAGCCCACAAGGGATGGTCGTATGCTGAGCAAGCCCCATACCATTTTCTTGTGTGGATTATTATCCACCACGACTCACAGGAGAATGCAATACGATCGCAATACAGTCACTTTCAAAAGCAAAGTGTTGTCACACCCTACAGCAAGTAGGTAAGAAACCGAGCCCCCAGAGGGGCTGCAACAAATGCTTCCTCCCAAGTCCGTTCTGTGTGTATTTACATGTAATATGAGATTTGTAAAGTCATATCAGTATGTGTAGATTATATATAACTCCATACTTATATGGTGATTTCTTATGGCATTGACTGTTGCACCATGTTAAATACATTTTGTTTTGGTTTGATGACTCCGTTTTGATGTGCTGTGTTTATTTCAACTCCAGAAACTGAAACATTGGCAGTACCTGGCTAACCTGCTGCAAATGACGGCACAATCAGAAAGGTTGTTTAAATTCGTACGAGTCGATCTCTTTTAATGTAAACACTTTATGTATGATTTATGTGACATTTTCATTCTGACAGCTTGGCATTTATCACAAAAGATAGATAACACATATGATGTGTTAGTTTATCACCTCTAAAAAAGCATAACCATCCCAGACACATGGAGGAACCAGGTTTGGGCTCAGGGTAATGATTATGGTTGGGTTGGGGCCAAACTGGATAACATTGAAACTTAGAGAAAAATCCAAACTTAGATCCACCCTACAGTGACCCAGTCCTAGTCCTCCATCTACACCGTGCCACCTACCACCCCCAGGCAGAGCCAGGAGAGTTTGGGAACTAGGAAGGGATCAGGACTGAACTCAAAGCTCAGACTCATTACTGATTTACTTGTATTCTGAAGATGAAGTAAATGCAAGTCTTTAATATGGTTCCCTGTTCTTCATTCACACAGAAAGTTAAAACCAGCACATATGGAAAATGTAAGAGCTGGAGGAGGCTGAAAATTCACGAAACAGAGAGGCTGGAATATTTCAACACAGTTGCTTACTGAAGGAGGTGGTGGGGAGGAAGACAAGAAAGAAAGGAAGAGATGGTAGAATAATACAAATTAAAAGAGAACAGAGTTCAGCTGCAGCTAAGATAATTCCCAAATGAGCAGCATAACTCAGTTACAGCAAGCTTAGCCCAGACACAGGCAGGATGAATTTCAGTCTTCTTGTGAACTGCTGCAGCCACCTGTGGCTTTAAACACCATGTCTAAGATCTTGGCATGGCCAGTTTAGTCCCATATGTATTTCAAGATGGAGAGTTATATTTGGGTCCTCAGAAGTGGCCACTCTAAACAGTATTATTATCCGGCATGAACAAGCTCTGGCAATCCCATTATTATGATGGGTTGGGCAGAGAATGGAGATGGTTTATGCCCGTTTTAACCTTTTCAGTATCCTCAAAAGCCACTGCAATATCCAGCAGCTCTCAAGCCATGTCCTTGGCAGGGTTTGGAAAGCCCAGAGGGTTTCTGCTTCTTCATGTCCTGTGTTCTGGCCCAGCTTTGGGGCATTTATTTGAGAAGCCATCCCTAAGCTGCAAAAGCCCTCACACACATGGAGCTCCCTCTTGTCACTTGCTGTAGCCTCTGGTGGTGACTGAAAATCTGGGAGCAGCTCCTGTTCTGGCCTGGGGCTGAACATGATGGTTGCAACAGATCACCCACTCAGGAAGCACCTGAACAGCCGTCCTGGGTCTCCTACACCATAGAGCAGAGCTACTCCTGCGACTCTTGAATGCCACTTCGTCATTGTCGTTGCCATTGCCGCAGCTTCCTGATGCAGAATGAAGGATCTGTCCCCTAGCAATGGAGGGGATAACGCTGGTCTTCAATTCCCGAGTTCAAGGACAGGTTTTCAAATCCAAGTGCAAACCGGGCAGCTCCATGGAAAACACCCGATCCAAAACACAGGGATTTGGTATCCATGTGCAGACTGACTGCTTTGACAATGGAGTAGTGGCATGCGTCAGCAGCTTGTGCTGAACTTTTAGGACTACAGCTTCTCATGTGGAAATGGGTGTTTTGGGGTGATTTCTCACGGGGATAACCCATCATTGCCCTGTTGGATCTCAGTAATTGGAAGAGGCTGAACAGCAGAGGAAGGTGAGGAAGTCCAGCAAATACTCTTCCTCCTGCCTTCGCTCTCCCCTCCCTCCCTCTCTTCCTTTCTTCCTTTTTCCTTCTCATCCCCAGCAGTCTCCCAGCACTGGGAATTCACCTCTTGATTATCACACAGCTCTTCAGGCATTTTCTAGAACATGCCTACACCACCCAGCAAGTCTGGTGAGATGTGACAACACACTACTGCAACAGAAGTAAGGGAAGGACATAAGCCAGGGAGGCACCAACTTATTTATAAGCCACTGTGCTGTGTCCTGTGCACATGAGCACCAAGCACTGTCGCTGGTGTTACGGCCTGTAGGACAAAACCACATCGCTTAATTTAGTGGCACAGGAGGCTGAGAGAGTTTATTTGTCTTCATTTCCTAAAAGCATTTCAGATTCACCAGTTCCTTTGGTTTCTGCATGGCAATATTGCACTCCTCTGTAAGTTTTCCCACAGCAGTTTGCACTCCAACTGGCAGTGCGTGCAGGATTTCAGTCCAATTTTCATATGGCTCTTCCTGCCTATCACTGTTAACACAAAGCCCTTCTCAGAAGAACTGAAGCCAGATCCCCTGATGGAGAAAATTCCCTTTGGTCTACTGCTTCCAGAAAAGCTTTGCTCTCTTACACCAGCCCAGAGTCTGGCCTGTGCCATGATACAACAACTTTCTATTGGGTACTCCTCTTTGCAGATAAAAGCTCCCTTCCCCTTCTCCTCCCTCTTCCCAAAGCCTTTGGGATCACCGCTTATGAACAACATGCCTCTTGGGGTAGAGGCGTGCTCCGGGCGTGCAGTGTGGAGTCAAGCCTCTCTCGGCCGCTGCCTCCCTGGACGAGCTTGACCAAGTCGGGGCGGTTGCCTGTGCCTCCTCTCTACCGCTTGTAGAGCGGAGCGTTTCCTGAGCCCACAGGGCCAGTGTGGTGTTGTAAGCCTCGGTAATTGTAAGGCTAGAGGAAATTCTTAGAAGGAAAACGCCGTAGAAACACAGCGTTCTTCTAGCGGCCATTATTTTTTCTCATGAGACAACTAAAATCTGCAGAAGTAGCTACTTTCTGGAAGGCGCTATCGCCATGAGTAAGCGCAGAAACACGCCGCGCCCGGGTAGATGGGTATATATGGATACACGGGGGAGAGGGAGCCGCCACAGCAAGCGCACGCGAAGCTTTGAGCAAACACTGGCGCAGAACCCAGCCCAGGATCACGACAGTGACAGAGCCCTGTCACGATTTCCTGTCCCCGAGAGCACCCAGGCTTCCCGCAGGCTCTGGGGCCAAGGGCTTGTCAGTGTCCCCTCCCGGCCGCCTCATTACGGCAGGAGGCACTGGGGAGGGAGTGACATTTCCATTCCAGTCATGAAATCTTCCTGGCGCTGCTCCAGTCCCCTAGGAATTCCTATCAGAAATGCAAATGGCTGGGGAGGGGGGATGAGGGTGAAGATCAGGGTTTGGGAGGGAATTCTGTGAGCTTGCTGTGCCTCAGTTTCTCCATCCCCTAACGGGGATAAGGCGGTTTCCCCGCGCCCCTCC
>NW_020799101.1:40841820-40895070 GCF_003259725.1 Athene cunicularia | reverse complement strand
AGCTGCAGCCCCGAGTCGGCGGGGAAGGGCGGCGTGTGGGAGGCTCTCGACGCCCAGGCGAGCCGCCCGCCGCTTTCACCGGGAGTTCGGGCTCCCCGCCACGCGTGGAGCGGCGTGTGTGCGGGGATGCGGGGTCGGATGGGCTGGGCTGCGGGCTGGGGCATAGAGCAGGGGCCGGAGGAGTCTGAGGAGTGAAAAGCCTTTCCCTTGGCGTGCCTGTGTCGGCATCTTCCTCGCTCTCCACTCCCTGAAGAACTTCACAAAAAACCATACTTCTGTTCCTAGGAATCAAAAATATTCAGAGGTGGCAAGTTTAAAAAACAAACAGGCAAACAGATGTGTCATGTATTTTGACAACTAGCATGTTCGTCTGCTGTCACTTCTGTCAGTCAACTGCTTGATAAGAAATTGAATACGATTTTATTTCCTGGCTCTACATTGCAACTCCTGCAGCTCCTACAGGTAGGCTCCTCTTACAGGAGGAACCTATTTGGATGAGATAACATTCTTGTCAGTGCAAGAAATAATCAGATGAGAAATCATGAGTGGGAGAGTAGAAGGAGGAATAGGTGGAAATTAAAATCCATATTGGCCTCCTATGTGCTTCTTCCAGATACCTGTGGGAAGAGATGCTACAGCTAAAACTGGATTTTTGTGGGGAAAACTATGAATTTATTAAAAATCTGTGATCTGTATCTCTTCATTTCAGCTGATCTTGATGGAGGGATTATACTTGGGTGATGTGGAGAATTGCAACTCAGGCTGAATGCTTGTACTGTATATTAATTTACTACATCATTCATTTGTATGGGAACTGAAAACCATGAAGGGTCTCCAACACCTCTTTGTTCAATTTGTGGCTAACTTTTCAGCAGGGCAGCCTGAGGAAAGCCGAGTAGTTTGCCTTTCCATGAGGGCACCCACCTGTAACAAAAGTGTCTGTCCATTTGCGCGTGTGTTCAGCATCAGTTTTCTGTAGCAGAGAGAGCTGCTGTGAAGCTTTTGTATTTTATTCCAATATTGTGAGTGGTGAAAGGGAGGCTGCTTTTTGGCATGCACTAGGACATGTCATTTGTTTTACAGATGAGTTAAGTAATGCGGGGTTAGATCATCCTCACCCAAGGTGATTAAATCCTTAGCCCTGCAAACGAGCTGTAGCAACTAAACTAAGATTATCATCTTACCCGTTTTCCAATGCTCTCTGTGAATCTGCTAAATTAATAACAGCAGTTAGAAAGGCAAAAGACTGAGTATGGGAGACCAGCTGTTAATGGGCTGGGGGACCTTGTGAAGGAAAGAAATAAAGTCGTCCTGTCTGTGTTCTGGGGTGGCTCCCGGGCCACTGGTGCCCCGCTGGGTACCTGCTGCCAGTGGCAGCGTGCCGGCTGGTCCCACAGTGCTGGCTCCTTCCTGCCAGCAGTGACAACCTCGCAGCGAGCCCCCTGCTGCTGCTCTGCCCTGTGAGGTGGTGCTCTCCTGGCTGTGGGAGGGTGGTGGTTTGGCAAGAAGGGAAGTGGCACATGAGGGATCTCTGTATTTCATCACCGGTAAGGCTGTAACAGAGTTCGAGAGCAACAGGGCTGCTTACTTAGCAGCGCTCTGGATTTCACTACTGGCATTTTTCTGTCTGGCTCTGTAGGCTAGTGAGGCATTCTGTGAGAAGCTGACCAGCCAGTGAACTGGGTGAAGTTCTAATGTACTGTGATATGTGGCTGGGCAAGAGTGGTGGAGTCACTTTTTTGTGGAGGCCACTGCCAGGACATAATATTGAGCTAGGCTAGATCTGTTTTGGTCTGTCAGTCCTGTGCCACCGCATAGGAAATGGCCACTCTCCCTAACAAAACTAGCTTTACATTTATTTTCCACCTTCCTGCTTTCCCACGATCTCCTTTGATCCTCTGGTTCCTCCTTTATATGCCTTTCGTTCTTAAACGTGCTTACATAGTTGGCTTCCGTGTTTTCTCATGGTAACACATTCCATATATTCACTTCTGCTTGAGGGAAACACTCCCCGTCCACCCACACATGTAACACTGCTCTGGGCCAAATTCTGATTGCTTCTGTGTCAATGTAAATCTGAGCAGCGCCACCGACTCTGGCCCTGCTGCCTTGGGGTCGCAACAATACAGCTCTGGGTACAACGTGGCCCTTTGGCTGGTTTGAAGGGTCAGGGAGGCTCCTCTGAGCACGCGCCCACGTCACACGACAGAAATATCTGTTCTGTAAACAGTTCTGCTCCTCACAAGGTATGCTGTGGAATAGGCTTTGCTTTCATGGGTTTTGCAAATTGCAGAGAAGCTTTCTGTAATGCAGAGGAACAGTGTATCCTGAATAAGGAGACATAATTGATTCTTTCTGGTATCCCAGCTCTTTACAAATGCATACAGTGGAACTAGCAGGATGATTTTTTAGCAGCCCAGGAACACCGTAGCTGAAATTCAAGCCTGGGGTAAAGAGGGAGGTGTGGTACCATGCTGAGCGAACGCGCTCAGCGCTGCCAGATCACTGACACACCAAAGCTCCCAGGGCTTCTGCCTGGGCACTGCTCTGCAGAAGCTCACCCTGCTGTTGCACGAGTTGAAAAAAGCCCCACGTACACACGGAGCCACCACTTCAGCAATTGCGCTTTCAGGGCTTGCCTTTGACTATTGCTTAGCAGGCATAGTAGAGCAGTGCTGAGACTAACAGACCCCTCTGCAGCTTGTGCTGGTAGGGTATGCAATTCCAGACCACCAACCTAGAGTAATTTGCTGTACTCCAACCCCCCTTCTTCTGGGGGTGGGGCGGAGTAGTATTTTTTTTTTAGGTATGAAATTTACAGGATCTCCAATCAAATTAAAGGTGTCCCAGGGTCAACCCGTGAAACTAAATTGCAGCCTCGAGGGAATGGAAGATCCCGAGATGTTGTGGATCAAGGACGGAGCAGTGGTGCAAAGCGTAGACCAGGTGTACATTCCAGTAGATGAAGAACACTGGATCGGCTTCCTCAGGTACAACAGATGCAGAGAAGGAAGAATATCTTGGAAACTATTGCACAGTTTTCTGCTATCGGCTATATCTATGCAACTGCAGTGCCCTTGGTGGGGCAGGGTTCTTAGGTCTGCAGTTTAGTATGTGGCAAGGGCATAACTGAGAGCAGAACTGAAGCCATTGAGGGCTGAGATTTTTATGCACTAGAACCATATTGATTTCCCAGCTTCTCTGGTGACAGGTGCTTTGCTAATGCTTGTGATGCTTGAGATGTGACTTCAAGGTGAAAGGATGTTCTTGCCTTGTTTGTTCATCTTGTTCTGCCATGCAGCAGGAAGACTAAGGTCTGGCTTATATAAATAGGTTTTCTCTCTCATACTCATTCTGTTCTCTTACTCTCTCTCTTGAGCTGTCAATCTGCCGAAAGGGTGAGGGTAGTTAATTGAAATGAGACTCCCAGGATACGTCCCCTTCCTTTCTTTGGGGAGAAGCATTTATCACCTTAAACCATCCCTGAGTTATTTTACAGAGGCTTTTCTAATACATTTACACTACATGATATCAGTCCTGCAAAGCAGCTTTCTGTGCCTTTATTTCAGCAGAAGAGGGATGTCAACTAGGTCTGCAAGTACTGAGTTAAACAAGACCCAGAGTACTGCTCTGGCTTTTTCTATGCGTAAAGAGAGCTTATACAAGCAAACGTGCCATCACTGTGAGAGCTCAAAACTGTTGACTTGAGAATTGCTCTTCCCTGAGCTCCAGCTTCATCTCCTGTTAGGTTTCTTGGATTGACGTTGCATGGAGTCTCCAATTCCAGCAACTAAAAGTCTCTGTGCCAAAGCTTGTCTGTAAGAAATGTCTTGATAGGAGAAAAAAATCTGTGCCCAGTAAAAGTATGGCATAACTTTATGTTGTGGAAACAGTTTATCTTGAAACTCTTACCATTTACCAGTTCCACTAGTTAATTCTCTTTTCCCCACACAATCTCTGCCTGATCTCTTTTCTCACCTCTTGTTTTCCTCCGTTGAGAACTGTCTGCAGCACCAGGGCTAAGTTAGGGTGCTAAATCTAGATATGGCTGTATCTTTTTTTCCTTTTTCCTTTCTTCTTCTAAAGTGATTGTTTCTATCGCCCACTGTGTGACTCTCTGCTGCAATCGCTGTGTTTCAGAACGTGCAGCTGGATGGGCAGGACAGCTAATGCCATTTGAAGGTACAGCTCTGAAAATCAGGCTGTAGTGGTCCATTTTGTGCATTTCAGCAAAAACCACTCCCATTTCTGTCTTCCTTCCCGAGACACTCTTCCCCTTCCCCAAGGCAAATTGCTAGCATTAGAAAGGTGGGCCTCTGGTCTGCTGAGGATCCCTGCATGGCAGCAGATGCATGGCTGCACATCCCGGGGGCGGGGGGGGGGCAATCAACATTTGTACATTGACAGGCACTCGGAGCCACACTCTGGTGCCTTTGGTAGCTGAGACCTTGTTGCTTTGGGACCAAATTCTGCCCTTACTTACCGTGCTAGCTTTGTGTTGCTAACAGCAGTGAGGATACCACGGATTTCCAGTGGAGAGGCAAGGAGCAGAATTTCTACCCTGAACTGGAGGCTTAAGACTTGAGCGGTGCTCAGTCCCCATGGCTGCCTTCCTGTGCTTGGGTGCATCTTCTCAGAAGGGGAGCTGCTGCTGAGCAAGGGAGGACACAGAAGAGTTTGTAGGGTGAGGTCCTGTGCTGGAGTAGGCCAGCATAACCCCTTGAAATCATGAATTGGGAGGCCCAAGGAGTGTTGCAGTGTGAGGTGCTCTTGGGATAAGAATAACACGTGAGTGCAATTGAGGTGAGGGGGGCCCTTTTCTGACCCATCTATTCCTGTATGAGACTGTCACCAGTCCTGTCACGTAACTGAGGCAAAACAGTCGGGCTTATTGGAGATTTGTGATTTGGAGTTTCCTGCTGGCTCGGACATTGTAGGCCAAGCTGTCGCTCTTGAGGGCTAGCTACAGTCACAGTTCAGGATTGGGATGCACAACCGTTTCTTACACTCAGAGGACACAAGTGATGGGTTTTCTGCAAGGATGTTTCAGAGGAAGGCTGTCTGCTCTGCTGAGGATTCCCTCCACCCACTCTAGAGAGGAGCCTCCCGTCTCTGCTGTTTTGCCACGTGCTTTGTGCTGGCTGGCTGTTGCCCTCCTCCCCAGAGCTGGCTGCGTCTCAGTGGGTTTGCCAAACACCGGAGGGTCCTTTGGGGCAAAACCATGCTTTATCCACGTAAAATATCGATATGGCTTTTGACTTTTTTCAGCTTGAAATCCGTCGAGCGGACAGATTCTGGGAAGTACTGGTGCCAGGTTGAGAACGGGGGGAAGAAGGAAGAATCACAGCAAGTGTGGCTCATAGTGGAAGGTAAGGAGTAGTAGTAGTAGTGCTGGTTTCTTTTCAGAGCTGCCCCACCAATATGCTCTAGGTGGAAGTGGTGAGAGCAGATTGCTGCAGTGACAGGCTTCTTGGCTCTGAACCATTGCTACTAACTGCGGTGAGATCGCTACAGAGCGGGTGTAAGAAATAGGAGAGTAGCTTCAAAGAGAGGATCTGTAGGTTTACCTTCTGGTTTTGCTTTGGCACGTTAGAAAACAAGATCCTTTTGTGCACACACATGTCTTTCCAGCCCCTTGATCCATTGTTGCTTTCATCTCCAAATAATTCTTAGAATGATGGGATAGTCAGGGTTGAAGGAGATCTGTGGGGATCATCTGGTCCAACCCACTTCTCAAAGCAGGGTCAGAGTCTCGTTCTGTGTATCAGCCAAACGGGTCTTTGAGGCCAAGGTACAGTTTTAGCCCAATTCTGAGTGTCAAGGGAAGTACTGTACATCAGCCTTCATAGCTGTGACTCTTCCGTGTGGCACTGTTCTGTCCAGTCTTACCTGATATGAATAACTTCTACATGGTTGCTCAAAAGTGACCTAAGGCAGTGTGGATTGGTGACTTCTTGCTGTCTCTATTTTCATTTCCATTGAGCCATGATTGTGTTAGATCCTCAGGAGCTAGTAGTCATAGCATGGCTTAATATTTGATGAGGAAGTTGACAGGAACAGTGCTTTTGCAGAAAGAGTGGCTTTTTGGTAATTGGTAACATTTTGGGTCAGAGCTGAATCAACAGTCTTAAAGAGGGGGAGCAGGGAGGCTGTTGTGGGAGGTGGTATGGTCTGGGTGTTTACAGCAAAGGTTTCACTCACTCAGAGCCATGGAAACATCCATAGCAGTTCTCACAGGAAGAGGGAACCTGCTGCCTTCCATAAATCCCAGGTTTCTGTCCACCTAAATTTTCAGGTGAAGTTTCATCTGGAAAACATTGTTTACAGCTTAAATCTTATTCCAATTACCATGGCCTGCTCCAGAGGTGGCTGCATTTGCATAGTGGGTGCATTAGGTGGGTGATTGCGTAGCTCAGTGTGCTAAGCCATCTGAAAAAACAGGGAGCCCTTCTGGATAGCACAGGCAAAAAATATCAAAGTCACAAAAACCAGTTGCAGCTGGATAAGGGGGAGAGGTGAGAATGAAGGCCAAAGCTTACAGAGGAAGCTAAAAAATGCAACTAGTTGCCTTTTTGAGAAAAGCAAGTATGGCAGAAGCTGGTTAAACTTGAAGGAGCATGTAATCATGTGAAATGGGAGTTAGTGTTAAAAATTAAAAAATAACAAGTAGTGGTAAGGGGAGGATTTTTAAAAATGTGTCAGCTGTTAGCATAGGAAAACACCGGGGAATGCAAAAGCCTGTCAGTCCCACATTCACTGTTACCTCCATATGTATTTCTTCTCTGAGCGTATCAGCTTTGTCTAGAAGTGGTTTCTGTACTGATAACGACAGTTGCCCTCTGAGGATCTTTACTCTGGTCATTTGCAGTCTTCAGTAGGTGCTGACACCCTTCAGTGTGCCACGCAAAACAAGCGTGGACTACTGGTGATCTGACTTAGTGAGCTCGAATGGATTTCTGTGCTGTCTGGTAACCTGCCTTGAGTTCCACTTAGGGTGTCTGTATCAGGCAGAATATGTAGCAGTAGTATTGAACTGTCTTTACAATACTGCTGAAATGTTTGATCTTATGAAACATTTCTCAGAATTCACAAAACCAAAATTATCTTGAAACTGTTTTCTGATTTAGAAACTAGACTCTGACCTTACAGAGAACATGATAGCATTTGATGCCCAGGGAGGTGATCTAAGAGGCATGTTGCAGTGTATGACCATCTTAAAGATACGGATTATGCTTCTTGCAGAACTTTCCCTCTGAAATTACACCTGTGACTGCACAGCTGTTCCCAGGGCTGCTAGACCCTGTTGTGGCTACAGTCAGAGCCCCAGACACACCTGTATGGACACGTCCCCCTGAATTAACACTGAAAACTGAGCTGTAGGAAAAAAAAATCAGCCCTGTAGGTTGGACGTGGGCTTTGAACAGGGAATAGACAGGCTCATTTCCTTGCTTTGCCACTGATTTCCTGGCTCTTGTCTGCTCAGTGCCTCCATGGCGCACCTGTGAAAGTGGGGTGCAAGCATTTGCCTCTCGTACCAGTAACTGGGAGGCTAGATGTGTCGGACAGTGAGGTATCCAGGTTACATACAGAGGCAGCGCAAGTTCCTGAGCTGGATGAGTCAGCTGTACTCCCTAAACTATGAGAGTTTAATTGTTGTCTTGTCTGATCTGGTTAGCTGCTCCCAAAGTGAGAAAACCTGCCAAGCTGGACAGGGCCCTCCCAAAAGGTTTCCTCCAGTGCCATGGTAGAGGGACAGGAGGCAGGGATCCTGCTCACAGGTAGAAGAAGAAACTCTGGTATTTTCCCTTCTAATCTTCCTTGGAGAAGGAGGGCAAAGCATACAGAGGTGTCACATCTGGTATCTGGGGAGTTTATTCACTTTTATTGTTTAGGTATGACTGCAATAAAATAAAACATGTAAGCAAAAACCAGCCGTAAATCATGATGATGGATATACCTGTCCTGAGCATTAACCTTTGCACAGATAGGCACCATCATTCCTGCAATGACCTATTTTTTAGACCTGGTTTCGTTTGTTTGTTTACTTGCCACCCTGAAGGGAGTGGCAAGGAGGTGAGGAAAGCACAGAGAAACTGCCACCTGAAAGACACAAACAGTGACTGGACAGTCAATGAGAGACTGAGGACACCATTTTCAGCTGGAGTGTAGGGGAAATGTCAAGGATTGGTCTTCTGAATTCCTGTTTGGACACCTACATGAATTGCCTGCTGTTGGAGGTGCTCGGCGTCTGCCACACCAACTGGAGCTGCTTGGGCCTGTCATCTTTGGCCAGGGACAGACAGTGTAATTTAAGCATGTGAATGCACAGTGTTGGTTCCTCTGTTTCTGTGAGGCAGCAGATCAGAAGTTTCCACGACACGCTTTTTCTAGCTGAGAATACCTCATTTTGATGTAGATGCGGGCGGTAGCTGCTGTGCTTGACACCGAAAGTTTTGAGTGTAAAAGGGAACTCAGCGTTTCTCTGGGTCTTCAGCTCTTCCACCAGCCACCAGGAATCACACACTGGCTGTCCCTCAGGGTCAGCACTGGTGCTGACAGCTGGTGAATTTTGTGTGACTGGTTTGGAGCACTGAAATTACAACAGTTTTGGCGTTGCCCATGAGAGGACACACATCTCTTGATGTGTTGAGTTAAGCTCAGCTGTTGTCACTTAGAGATGACCTGAGGTAGTTAGCATTGCAGCCACATTTTATTCCCTGTGGGCCTGACCTAAGGCCTGTTGTATCAAGCAGGAGTCATTCCATGATGGGGAACAGATAGTTATCAAGAGAGCTGTGTCCATGGATAGCCTTCAGCTCTGAAATAAATTACCCCTAACTCCAAGGCAGCCTGGTTCTTGTGATGTTGGAGCGTGCTGGAAGGCGGCTCCTGTCAATTAAGCTGTGGAGAGAGCATTGTAAATGATCCCAGGCTCTCACCGGGGGGATTCTTTCCTCATTCATGGGTTTGTTACAGCCGCTGGTTCAACACATTCACAAGCTTCAGTTTTTAATGCAATGACAAGGAAGTATCTGTAACTGGAATAGGTATCTTTTAAAGTAGTGTCTGCCACTGCTAAAGTTATTGACTTTTGCCTCTTTAAACTCCAGTCTATCCAGCTGAAAAATTGAGCAAATACTGCCACTAAAAGCTACTTCATAGAGAAGTCTTGAAGGAGACTCAGCGGAAGAGGGTTGTCAAAGGCATTTTGGGAATCAAGCACTCTTTTTCTCTCTCGTTTCTTCTAGTGGGAATATGTAGACATTCATGTCCTGAGGTGATCCAGCATATCTTGAGCTTTGGTTCTTGTGAAGGGCTTAGAGGGAGTCGGATCAGGCATAGGGGCAGGGCAGTTGGGTGTCCAGTGTTGGGCACTGGTATTAGTGGAACTAAATAAGAGACAGGAGGAGTCCCTCCAGTTATTATCACTTGTCTGTTGCTTTTCTAGGTGTGCCCTACTTTACTGTGGAACCTGAGGATGTGTCCGTGTCCCCTAATGCCCCATTTCATATGGCCTGTGCTGCTGTTGGTCCCCCTGAACCAGTGACAATTGTCTGGTGGATGGGAGACTCTAGAGTGGGGCTTCCAGACTTCTCCCCCTCCATCTTAAATGTGTCAGGTAAGGCTGCTGCCGATGCAGGGGATCACTCTGAGCATCAGAAGAGGACGAGAGCTCTCTTCTGATCATGCCTAGTGACACTGCATAGCCACAGCGTGTGAGAATGGTCTTTGTACATTGAGGGTCATGATCATATGCAAAGCCATATCATCTCGAGGGGTGATCATTGCTCTGTGTTTTCAGCTGGCTTGAGGTGCACAGGCTCTTACAGAGCTTGGGTGGGGCTGGCACTGTGGTAAAGATACCACTGGACAGATGATGCATTGGGTGTGTCTCTTGTTCCACCTCGTGGAGGGTGTTCATAGTTCTGTTAAGAGACTCTGTTGGTGGCATTTGTCTTGGAAATCTCCAAGCGTTTGCATGTAACAGATGCCACCTCCTTCTCCTGTGCTCAGCCATGTCATGTGCTGCTTTCCCCTCTCTTCCCCCCTTCTCTGTTCTTGCAGGCTTGCTGGATGCTCTTAGCATTAAAACCTGACTGCCTCATGTAATTGTTTGACACTTTCAGAGTGGTTGTATTGTTGCTGAAGTGGGCTGGTTGATATCCTCAGAGACCAAGGTTTGCCCCAGAGCAGGCACTAGGGGCATTGTGGTAAGACTGCCTTCCCCAGCAGTGTCAGCTGAGGAACTCAGGAACCAGGAGGTGTTCAGGCCTCTGTTCAGCCCACTTCCAGGGAAGGGCAGTGTATCTCTACTAGGACCTGACCACAGCTGTTCTTGCAGTTACCTCCTAAAGGTAACTTTATTCTAGTTAGCTGTCCAACATCTTTGTGTTACTGCTTCTCTTTGCTGCTGTTTTGTTATTCTCAGCAGCCCTGAGCCAAAGTTGAACTAACTAGAAAGAAAAGGTTTTATGACTAAGAGTCATCTCTGGGGCCTCTTCATCAGTGTTAATACAGTTACACCCAGGGGGAGTTTCTTTCTGTACATCTTTGGCCATCATTTGAGCTATCCAATCCTATTAAGCCTTCCCTTAGAACATAATTTATATGCAAATCAAAACCTGATATGTGTTTTGCAGTGGTTTTATCATCTGGTCCCTCTCTTACGTAGCCACTTGATGCTGTTCCAAGTTGGAAATGAAAACTGCTCCCTTAAGATATAATCTGCCTGTTGAAATGGAAACTGAAAAGATTGATAATCAAGAGGGGAAAGACAATAAAAAAATAAGTCTCCCTTCCTCCACTGAACTCATCCCACGGTGCCTCACAAAACTTCTGTTATTGTGGGGTTGTGGCATGGAGGCTGATGATGGGCATCAGCTCCTGGTGGTTCTCCAAATGAATTACTATTATATATATTCATCACCATCACCTTTCTTTGCCCCTTTCAGTGTTCTTTAGGATGTTCCTTGGTCAGATCTTGCCTTTGCAACAGAAAAAATGTAGCAGGACACAAGCTGCATGGTCAGATTGCCAAAGCATGTCAAAAAAGACAGTTAGTAAGAAAACAAGCATTGCTAGCTAAAGAAAGTATTAAATTCTGAAGAAAATAGTAAAGTACTAGCTAGAAAGCAAACATTTAGAAAGTTCAGCAAGCAGTTGGTTTGGTAAAAGGACTGTTGTATTTGGAACAAAGCAGTGCTGGCAGTGGTGCTAGAGAGCAAGGAGATCTTGGTTTGTGGTGTGTTTTGTGTTTTCCTCAGGGCAGGGCCGTGTTTGGTTCTGTCTCTGGGACATGCCTACCATGTCAGGTGCTGCTCTGCTGCCTGGCCTTCAGCCTGTTGGCAGCATTTTCCTGTGGTTCACTGGGGTGAGTGGAAGAAGCTCAAATACTTTTCTCTTTCCTTTTATAGCATTCCTCCTCTCTTCTACTACATCTTCTTCTCAATGCTGTTAATCTCAGGCTTGGGAGATGAATCAAAGGGCAAAGACTAGACACTCTGTAAGCTGCTCCATGCAGCTCTGAAATCTTTTTTTCTCCTAAACTGTGTGCCCATAGCGTGTCAATCCTTAACTTTTCTCAGCTAGAGCCCTATAAGATAATTGAGGGCCAAGTCAAGTTAAAACATATGCTGGACACACTTCTCCAGGCAACTCTGCATATTTGTCTCAATTCTAATTAGTTAGCAATACCTATATGCATCTTGGAGCAGCTGGACATCACTGTGATGCCATGTTCAGGCCCTGTGGGATGGATGGATGCTCATAGAAGAGAGGGAGTGTAATCCTCCCTTGTATCACCCCTGGAAGGTGCCTCAGTGCTGATACAGTAGCATTTAACTTCCACTTCCTTTGCATGTCTTCAGAAGCCTGATGCAAGGTGAGGGACAGGTGGGCATTAACTTGAAATCTGCAGCATCTGGTTGGAAGTTTGCCTGGACTTGTAGCCCAATTAGAAGATGGTTGTTGCTCAGGTGGCACACTGAGGTCCAGAGCATTGAGCGTTGTATAAGCACACAGTTCAGCATGATTCTTACTCCAAAGATGCTCACCAGGATGTGAAAAGTGGACATCTATCTACTAACCAAGCACTGTGAGCTGCTCTTCTGCCAGATTCATCCTTCTTTTTCTGTGCTTTCTGAAGCTCTTGTGGAAGCTTTTCTGCATTGCCACTATCTCCCCATTAAAAATGTGTTTAGCACATAAATTACATTGAAATCCACGTGCCTTTGATTGGCAGCCAGCTCAGCCCTCCAATTGCCTGTACAGCTTGAGCTGGATGTCACACATAATTGAAATTCTGCTGAAGGTTGAAGCTGGATTATATAGCTGTTTGTGTTTCCTTTCCTTTTCTTGGCTGATCTCCAGGTATTAATCAAAGCACAGTTTTCTCCTGCGAAGCTCACAACGTAAAGGGATTGTCTTCATCTCGGACAGCCACTGTTCAAATTAAAGGTGAGAGAGTGAAAGACAATGGGCAAGGGACTTGGATTTGCTCTCTGGGGAGGGAAAATAGGGCTCCTTAATGCAAGCGGTTGTCCCAAGCTGCCAGCACTGCTTGGAGCTCTCAGCAGTCGAAACAATGCTTTGTGCTCTAAGAGCAGTTCCCGCTTGCTATGCAGAGCCGTCTCCCAGGCTGTTGAAAATAAACCACAACTGATTCAGGAGTGGAAATGTGATGTCAAATAACAGTTTTTCCTTGAAAAGGAGAGAGTCAGAGCAGTCAAATTGTGAGAGATGAAGCTGGATATGAATCTGTAGCTGGGGAAATCTTTCCTTCTTGGAGATAGATGGGTCTTGTTAGAGCTAAAGAGGCCATTACTTCTGCTTGCTTCTATTGGCATCACATGAGATGCTGAAAAAAGACAAGGCAATCACCAGTGGCCAGTAAAGTCTGCTCACTACACTGTTTTTATGGAATTATTTTTTTTTTTAAATACTGTGCTCTTTAAAAACTCTTTCAGAAATAATTCCTAGCCTTTGCATGACCAGTTGCCATTTGAAAGTCCCTAAATTGATGTCACGTTGCCTCTGTTCCTCCAGGTGACTGAAACTGGGATAATCAGAGCAATCAGCTCTTCCCCTTCTCTTCAGGTTGAGATGCTTTTGCATTTGAATTTTTAGTCATGCCTTAATGTGCATTAAATGGCATGATTATCACTTCCAGGAGAGGCGTGTCACAAAAATTGTTTGTTCAAAGTGGTAACTTAATGCTCAGTGTGAATAAGAGCAAGCATTTATGTCTGTATAGAAACTCACAGTTATATTAGCTAATACTCATTAAAGGATAGCTTAAAATCCAGCTGTAGATCTATCTACTGCTCTTACAGTGTGTTTTTCTTCAGGACATTGTGGTTACTGCTATGCCAAGAATGCAGTGTGCTGGACTAGTAAGATTTATAACTTAATTTAAAAACGTTTGGAGTTGTTGCCTTAAAGGCTTCTCTACACAGGGGAATTAGTTATTGCAGAATATGTCTTCTATGGATATTTTTATCCTGGGATTGAATAGTTTGCAAAGCTATTATGCTTTAAAAAAAAAAATCTCATCAAGCAGTAATTTAAAATAACATTTCAGCTAAATAACATTTAGCATAAAGAAGCTTTTTTCTTTTTTTTTTTTAATGTTAACACGGATTGTCATTTTTTTTAACCATTAATAAGATGATGGTGTAAAGGCCTTGGAATTCTTGCATTTCCCAGCAACTGTGTTTAGCTAAAGGTGCTTCATAGGAGTCAATCATCAGCTAATGAATCTGTACAACCTATTTGGGAGGGACATATCATCATCACACACTTGTGCGCGCACACACACACACACACTTTTTAGAGCTGAGGAAGACCGGGCTTAAGTGGTTGGGCAAATGCTGCACCAGTATATGTGGCATGTCCTAGAAATAAAAAACGAGTCTTAATTAGCAAGTCCAGTGCTGTAGTTGTAAAAGTTCTGTCTGTAATACCTCAAAGATATATCTAAAAGATTAGTTGTAAACTTGGGGAAGTAATGAGACTCTTCTAAAGAGCAAAAGTTTTGAAGATCTAGTACAGCCCTTGTTAAAATTAAAGCAAAGCTCCTAACAAGGACATCAGCAGGAACAGGAGCAGGCCCAGATAATGTTTATTTCATCCTTGATCCTGTGAACATGTAGACTTCAATGAAATTATTCCTGGGAGTAGTTGTCTATACATACGTAATCAGGGCCTTCCTCTCTTACACAGCTCCATCTGTTAATGAGAATTCTCAAGTCTTTCTACAATTTATTAAACAATTTGTTTCTTCTGTGTTTCCAGAAGCAAATATTTTTGCTAGGACATTTACAAACTGTTAACATTTCTTCCTATTTGCTGCTGTTGTTCATTATCTATTCTCTGTAGTGCCTACAATGTGCTGGGTGTACTCCAAGCAGAAAATTACTGTTATTGTAGCCCACAGTCCCCAGCCAAGTACAAAGCCCCATTGTTCCAGCTACTCTACAAGCACGGAAGTTACTTCTCATTATGTTAACACTTGAGGTCCTGTTTTCAGACTGGCTTTGCTCTCCTTCATGTGTGTGGCAAAGACTTTCAGGGTTGTATCCCGTGTTTCAGAGCATAACAGGAAACAGCCACCCAGTTTTTTTCCCAATGGATGATGGGGAATGCATCTGTCCCTTCTACAAATTCTAGTTAGGGGAAGGTGCAAGCAAGCTGATCTTCTTCAGTGGCAGTCTCCATTAGAGAGTGGATGTGTTAGCAGTTAATTACTTATTCCCACTGGTGGTACAGCCCGTACCTCCTTTGGGCCTGCTGTCCAGTGTTGAAAATTATGTGTTGCTGAACCCAAAAGTTAAGAGTGTGTTTACAAAAGACTTGAGGGCAGTGCTTCAATGATACCTGAGTAAACACTGAAAGCAAGCTTTTTTTCCACAAAAGTTGCTTAAAAACCTGAATATCCAACATCAAAAGGGAAATAAACCAAGACACAGAAAAGTCTGAAGTTAACTCACAAAGCCCTTTTACTGAAAGGTATAAAGAACTCGTTGCCCATCTTCTACCCCAGACCTGTGCTGTGCTGTCCCACCTCCCACCCACCCATGCTGTTCTTATCGAGGTGGCAGCCTTCTGCCCTAGCTCCTAGTAACTAGTTAACCAGACAACAAAGGCTTTATAGGGTTAATCTGTGGCACCATTAACTCTCTGCCCCATCCTCCCATCTGCAGAGACCTGGGAGGGGGCTTTGGTCTATGCATTTCTCCTGTAAAATGGCCCTGTGGAGATGCTGAAGGCAGTATTGTGACAGAGGTGCTCTCTGGCAGAGTAAAAGATGCAACTGGAGGAATCCTGGTTTGCAATGACTTTTCCACTGCTGCTTTCCACTGGATATTGGGAGAGGTGGAAAATTTGGTCTGCAAGCAAAGCTTTGTCCTGAGAACCTCAGATTTTTGAAGAACTCCTGAGGGTACAATTTGTTGAGATGCTGCTGGAAAATTATTACTCATGGCAGCAGCATAGGATTTTTTAATTGAGCAAAAGGTTAGAGGAGAGGTGCCTAATTTTTTCAAGTGATTTTTTTCAGGAGTGAGGTGCCTAAACAAAAACAAAGGAGTGAAAAAGAGATGGTGAGGGGTGTATGGGGAAGAATGGGAAGTAACTACGTGGAATTACAGTGGGAGGAAAAGAGAGGGGAAAGGGAAGCATTGGGGATCCTAAAGGGAAGCTAAAGAGCTCAGGTTAATGTGACAACATACTAGAGGCTCCTGTGGTGATGGAGGTGTCTGGTCAGAGTGAGAACAGAGGGGCAGCGTGCTGGTGCTGCTCTGTGGTGGTAGGAAGCACAAACATCAGATTCAGTGGCCAGTCTGGGAATCCTGATTGCGTTCCTGGCTCAGCCCTTCGTTTGTAGTGTGGTACCAGCCATGTAACAGGCGCTCCCTTTGCCTTGGATTGCCCCTCTCTGAAACAAGAGTGCTTTCCGAGTTTGTTCATCCCAAGCCTGGAAGAGGCACAGTTTTCAGTCCAGGGTGTTGGAGGAAGAGTTTGTAGTGGGCACCTGGAGGCAGCACTTTCACAGGGCAAATCCAGCTGCTTTGGGGTCACTGCAGCAGAGCACCCTTCGACTGGTGCAGGCAGAGTTGGTTTCGGGGGCTGGACTGCGAACCGGGGGGGGGGAGGAATTTTCAAAGCCCTGATCTGATTCACAATGGAGGTCTGCAGGCAGTTGTGTGCGCAGGGCTGGGTCGTGCTTTGCAATGGAGGGGGCAGGGAAGAGGGCTGAGTGGCGAAGGTGTAAACATCACCCGCTGGCACTGCTATCAGAGAGATCAACCGCTGCCTGTATGCATCAAGCAAGTATGCTGGACTATTAAAGAATGGATGCCAACAGCTGGTTCAATGTTAAAATAATAGTTTAATTCCCAACAGACAGGGGCACTCTCAGAAGATGTGATAATGTACCATCTCTGTTAGTGATTTCATTGCATAATTTCTAGCCTCAAGCCTCTCCATTTCCATGTGAATACCTGCTCGGTTCTGTGTATACTGAAAGGTCTCTTTGTTTCCTTTATAGCCATGCCTCTCCAGCCTCTCAATGTAACTGTAAGCCAAGTCACCAGCAGCAATGCCAGCGTGGTCTGGGTGCCAGGATTTGATGGCCATGCACCCCTCCATTCTTGCACTCTTCAGGTATGGCCCCTCTGTGTTGTTCCCTGCCTTGCATGAAGAATGGGACTCCCCTGAGCCACATGTTGCTTGGGCCGTCTTTTGTTCTCCTAACTGCTTTGTAGCAGTGTTTGAAATCTTATTTCACAATTTAAAAACATGGAAGCTTAACAAGATGCAACTCAGTGCTTATATAGGTGCCAAAGAGTAAGGTGTGAAGTTTTGAATGTGAAGTGTCCAGTTGAGAATTTGAGACTAGCCCCATTCTTCTTCCTGGGAGGTTACCACATCATGGGAGGTTACTCCATGCAGAGCGTTACACTGCAGCACCTAGGAAGCACATATCAATCACTCTATGGGAAGTGCCCTTGAGTGGCTGCAGGGTTCTCCCACGTGGAGCTAGTGTGGAGCAGCTGGCCCATGGCAACTTGCTCCAGTTCAGTGCAGAGGCCTGTGGCTCCCATGCCAGCTCAGCCCTGTGCTTTGGTGTGCCCGAGGAAATGCTGGGCTCTGGACATACCACTGAGCCCAAGGAATGAGGAGCTTGCAAAGTATAGGATGTGGTACAGGAGGGGTGGGAATGGTGGAGGTAGGAGACAGATTGGGCTTTTTGATACAAAGTCAGGCCTGTTTGGATATTTCAGAGTAATTTTAAGCCCTGCCTCTAAATCTTGATTGGTTTTCTGTTGTCAGAGTCCAATTCTGCCCAGAAAATCAAGGGTGATAATATCCTTTAGCTCTACCAGGTACTGAGTACTCAACATCTCTGAAAAACTGATTTCCTTCTGTAGGTTCCTGGCATCAATCATACGTGTCCAACTTCAGGCAGAGATAGTTTCTAGGATTGGACACTTAACTGTAAAGTCAGATCAAATAGCTGGTAACCTGAGTGTCAGAAAGAAATTCCTGAAGCAGGACAGCTGTGCAAACACAGCTAGGCACATTCCCCATGGATTTGTCTACCAGGTGTGTATATTGGGCCCCTATGCTTCCCCTACCTGATTATAGCAGCAACCTGAGCTGGAGTGGAATTTCTATGGGGTGTTGCCAGCTATGTGAGGAGGATTATAAACACAAGGTGTACTGGAAGCAGCCTAGCTCATTTACTTGCAGTCCTCTCTTTATTTGGGAAGGAAACCAGAAATTTCATGTTCTGATGTTTATTCCCTTTCATAAGTAAAAGAGACCCTCAGTTTTAACTCACCGACAGAAAGAATGCCTGAATAGAACTGGCCCCAGTCTCTGGTTTTTGTTGCTGCTTCTGTTCTTGTTAGCAGTCAAATGGTTTTCTTCCTCTGTTTTGTAAAACAGAGTTATCTCCAGTTGGAACAGCCTATTCTCTCTGGTTTGCACGCTGCAATGCTAATCACCCTGGGTTTTGAGTTCCCCCTCTCAGTTTTGGCAGGGGCAGGGGTGGGGGGGATGGGACATGTGGAAAAGAGGCTGAATCAGAGCAGCTTAGTTTCTGTCCACTCAGCAGTCTCTCACCCCTTTTCTAAGCCTTCTCTGTTCTGTTTGGGGAGGACGAAGTTCCTGCGTTTGGATCTGGGAGCAGGGTAGCTTGGCAATAACCCTCCACTGACAGAAAGCTGTGCTTCCTCTGTCTCCCACATTGAGAGATTTTGTGAGAGACACTGACCCACATTTCTGTGTGAAGATGCACATGCTCCTGGCTCTCCATGATTGCACTTTTGCTCAGAGCCTCCCAGAAAGAGAAGGGGGATTGAAACTTGGCTGTGGTTTTCTTGCACTTTGGAATTGCTGCGGATGTCCCAAGAGCACCATGTCCAGACAGGCGGATTGCTTCTGGGGATGGGGTAGGGAATCACCACGTTTACCAACTGTTAATGCAAGCCATGCTCTGAGGCATAAAGGAGGCAGATGTGAGAGCACCAACTTCAGACTGTTGAACAGAAACACATCATCAAACTGACAGGGTTTTACACAAAAGTCTGCTTGTTTCCTTCCCTGCTTTGGATGACACTGTTAATGACAACAATATGCTTTTCTATTAAGAGAACTTGAGATTCTTCCTTTTTATTAGCCAAGTAAATCAGCAGGCCCAAAGTGTGCGTGAGAATGAGCAGAAGGGCAGGGAGAAAGGGAGAAGGACTGCTGTATAAAGAATATAAAGTCCATGAGTGTTTCACTTTCATCAGTATATCTTGCTTTTACTCCCAGCTTTGCTGTTTCACATGCTTGAGAAAAAAGATAGTCTGAGCCCGGGAGCTAAGCCGTGATTTCTGCTATTGTCAGTACAAAAGCAGGAATGCTGAACCTGTTTGTGCATTAAAAGCACACAGTGATATCAGATTTCAATTAACATTCATGTTGCTTAAAAGTTCAGATTTGGAAAAAAATAAAAAAGAAGGGTTGCAGGAGTGGTAAAAAGTTTCTTTTCAGTTTAATTTGAAACGGTTTGGTTGAACCAAGTCAACAGTGTCTACCATGTCTTTAATCCCCTACAAAACTGAAAATATACAAAATTCTGAAAAAGGAGTTGAGAAAAAATTGACACTAGGCAACAGGGAAGTTGATCTACCAATTTTCATTGGCCAAATTTAGTCAAGCCTCAGAGCCAGCTGCTAACACTCAAAGCAACGAGCAGATTTAGTTTTCTTTAAAAGAAATAATAACCATCTGTAGAATTTGTAACAGAAGTAAGGAGATGTTTTAAAATAAGAGGAACCAAATTTTCAGCTGGTGGAAAATTGTTGTCCTGCCAGAGTTTGGAAAGTGATGTCACGCCAAATAAAAACATAGCTCATGATTCTTAGTTTGACAACTCCCTTTTCAGTATTTTAAACACCACCGGTACCATTATCTATTCTTACACTTTCCTAAACTAACCGTGAAATGGGTTCTTATCCCTATGGACCTGTTAGTCACGTGGCTTATGATAACAGTCTTCTCTGTTCCACTCTTGGCACAGGTAGCCGAGTCACCAGATGGCCAGGAGGTCTCCACTGAAGTCACTCCAGTGCCACCCTTTGCCTACGGTGTGCAAGGCCTGAAGCATTCCACCAACTACAGTGTTCGTGTGCAGTGCAGCAATGAGATGGGCAGCTCCCCTTTCACCGACAGGGTTTATTTCCAAACCCTGGAGCTTGGTAAGCAAATAGCAGACAGGAACAGGAAAGCAGTTCTGAATCTCAAAATGAGACAGTGATAAATTTCATTTAACTCCTCCTTGCTAATTCTGAAATGCAGGAAATGTTATACTATCAGATTACTTGTCTGCTCTAAGGGTCTCCTAACGTAAAATAGGTTACGTTTATATACGTTACATATAATGTTTTATCATTAATAATTAATTTACGTTTATATGTTACATATAATGAGTGCAGTCAAATGTGGTTAACAGCAGTGATGCATGATACACAAGTTGATCCAGCCACAGGGCTTCTGCGTGCCGGGCGTTTGTCTCATTCATTGTCTGAGACTCTTGGGGTCTTGGAAAGAAATGAGAGATGCTGACCCATCTTATCGTTTCCACGTGAAGCAAACATAGTGCTGGTGGCTTGCAGAAATTATTCTCTCCCCTCACACTCTCTCTTCCGGCTGATCTCAAGAAAGAGGGTGAAACTGTCTTTTCAGCCATTTTCAGTGTGGATAGTGCCTTATTTTCCTGCACAGAGTGATTGTGTTCTGTCCTCTGCTTTCAGCTCCAAGCAGCACCCCACAAAATATCCATGTTATTCAAAGAGATCCTGGTCTGATTTTAGAGTGGGAAGGTGTGGCTCCAGATGTGCTGAAAGAAAATGTCCTGGGATACAGGCTGGAGTGGATTCAGGATAATGTAACTCAGGTAACAAATTGAGAGGGGAGCTGAGCCATTGGGCACAGAGTTGGAGACTGTTCATATTAAGTCTTCTAGGTATTAGGATCCCTCATCCCTTATCCATACCAGGGGACTAGATTACTGGCATTGCTTTTGTGTAAATAGATTTTTTTCTGATTTGCAACAACTCCTCAGTACTCGGCCTCGAGATTTCCCCCTTCCTGGCATATTCAGAATTCCTTCACTTGAATATTTATCTGTGGGCAGAGCAGTTCTCTGCCATTCCTGGTACAGCAAGGACAATGTAAAGAGAATTCAGTTTGTCTTTGCCTCTTTCTAGTGCTGTCCCAAAGGCAGCTCAGACAATGCAGAATCTGGGCTTTCTCTCCCCTGTGACCGGGACTTGGCTTTCCAGAACCTAGCAGCAAACATGTATTTAACAAGTGAATGAGTTATACTGTAAATCATGGGAAGAAGGTTGTGGATTCTTTTGTTTCATTTACAATATGTAGGGAGTTGAAAGGACCCTGTCAGGGTAGAAGGCCTTTCATTTGTTCTTCAGCGTTGATCTTTCCCAGGTATCTATTTGCCTTTGAAGTTCACAGCATTTCTTATGGTTTCGTCCTTCTTAAGATGTATTTAGCCAGAGCTTATTAATGATGAACAAGCCTTTAATAATAGACAGCTAGAGGGAAAAGGCACTTACTTCCTTTTTTGCATGACCCATTTCATACTAGGTCAGCATCATTGACTTTGAACAACAATATTTTGAGTTCCCATTGAACTTACATTATGTCAGTGGTGGCAGCCTAATCTTCATGGGTTTACTGCAAATGATGTGTATGAATAAGATCCACAAAATTACGGAAAATATGTTGGCCTTGCCATCCTAAGTGAAAATTTGCCATGAAATTCAGAAGCAGTTGGGGATTTGGTCAACAAGTTAAAACAACTCCTCTCTTGGATTAAAATTGTCAGGTGTTTTGGAGTATGTTAGTGCATCTTTGTGTTTAAACCACAAGAAGGACGTGTATCTTTTAATAGCCCCAAAAAACCCATTTCTGTGGCAACTTTCATGGAAGGACCTCAAAAGAAGAAACCATTAAACCTTATATATTCCCTATGCCCTGGGAAACCATTAGCAATTTTGGAGAAGAGAAGCCCAAGATGACAGCCCAAGTTAGTGGCAAAACAGAGACTAGGACCCAGGAGTCACAACTCCCAACCCTTGTTATAACATCAGTGAAGTACATGGTATTGTTTTCATTTAAAGATGAGGTTTTAGACTAGATCCCTTTTAAGACTGCTTACAGTTTGTTGCCATTTGCTCTCAGGGGGAGATGATTGTACAGGATACAAAAGCTAATCTCACAACATGGAATCCTCTCAAAGACCTGATCATCAGGGTGTGTGTGCTGAACTCCGCAGGATGCGGGCCTTGGAGTGACATCTTCCTGCTTGAAGCCCAAGAGGTCATGGGTGAGTGTTCACTGCCTTCTCTTCACTTCGGGGAAAAAAGCCAGAAGCACTGAAGCTGCTGGTTTTCGTCTGACTGAGTGCTTACAACTGACTGAGCCACGTGGCTTTATACAACAGCACACTTCATCAGGCAAAGTAGAAATTAAATAATATTTAAAGAGATGGTATAAACAAAACAGCTTCTGGCCACTACTCTGTCTTCTTAAACCAGCTTTTGCTGTGCTTAGTGCAGAGCAGGGCAAGGGGAGACACAACAGAAAAGATGTAAATAAAGATTTGAAATCCTTCATTTAGCCTTAAGCCACACACATTTACAAGACTAAATGTGACAGAAAACTTTGATTTAATTTGAAGCCATTACTGACTAGTTTCAGTTGAGCCTGATTTTAACCATGACCACATGGGGTTCTGTAATGGTTTTGTGTTTATATTAAACCAGTTTAGCTCTCTCCATGGAAAAGCCGAGCTAGTGGTAGAAGAGGGAGGCGATGGCACAGAACCTGTACCATGGAGTCTGGATGATGTGGAAGGGTTTGTTGGGAGTGAAAACATGCATGTGTGGAGTGCATTGCTAAGTGATAAAGGGCAGTGAAGCTTGTCTGCACTGGTTTGCTTGCTGCTTCTATTTCACAGTGAGTGGGAAATGGGAGTCACGCTATGGAGAAGTGCAGGATGTTATATGGGGAGATGGGTAGAAGGGAGAGACGAATGCTGCTTGTGAAGGCAACTGTAAAAAGTTTGAGGAAGACGTGAATAGAAATTTAGATTGGTGGTAAGAAGTCAGTGAGGTGTGATTGTGCAAAATACCCCACTGTCTCCTGAGGTTTTGTTCCCAGTGCCTGTGGCAGGACAAGACATTAGTCTCTAATCTCTGATGCTTCTTTCTCCCCACTCCACATGTTGTTTGAGGAATCACATGGATATTGATCCCTCCTGATCCTTCCATACTGAAGAATGGTAGGGTGGAACCTAGAGTGGGGTTCCCAAGCAAGCAGGAGGTGGGGGATAGGGGTGAAGTAACGAGAAGAAAACTCTAGCCTTACTTTCAGTAGTGCATCTAATGAATGGTTTTAATGGGCATGTTACTAAGAAAGGCCCTTTGGCAACCCAGCTCCTGTGATGAAGACAGTACTAATGATTATGTGTGAGCACAGAGTCACTGTGGGATCAAAGCTCTCAAATTATTTAAAGCAGAAGGAAAGAGTACAGAGGTCCAGAGCTGAATCTACCAGAGGTTAGAGTTGGCTCCATCAATGTTTTTTCTCTTGCTTTTTGCTCAGCTATTTTCTGTGGCACCCAAATACAGAGAAAAGCACCTGAAAGGGCTAGAAGATCCCTTTGCAAAAAGGCCAGCACTGGCAAGAAGCCCCAGGGAATGTATAGGGTTTGCATTATACAGGGAGCTGGAATAGGGTAATCCCAAAAGCACAGTATGTTTGCTTGTTTTTATTTACAAACCACTTTAAAAAAAAAAGTAGCATCAGGAGTGGTGCTTGTTTTGGCCAAATGCTGTCTGGAAGCAGATATATTTCTTCATAAGCATAACAGACTGGAAATAGAGGTTCACTGTGGAAAAACTGACAGGCCTTAAACAGAAGAGCTGCAAAAAGACTGCGGTTTTGTTTTGGGCCTGGTAGAAAATATAAGTTGCTTGCTTTCCTAAAATAGCAAACCAGCACTGGTTCCTTTATGTGAGAAATGCCAGGGGTGGTTTCTGACCATCTCCCAGAGTGGCAGTAAAAATGAGTAAGCTTGTAAAAACGTTAAGTTGTATGTGTCATCACGTCAAAGCTAGTGGGAGCTCCACCCTGCTTATGGTCTTCTGCACTATTAACAAACATTGTTTTATTATTTTCAGAAACATTCTCTTAGAAAACTCTTGGATTACGTGCTTTGCACACTTTCGTGATATAAATCCTGCTACAGAAAGAAAAGGAGGGCTCCTAAATACTCATTTAAGGTCATCTAGTAATACTGTCTTCTCTCCACCTTGTGCAGTCTTAAGGCATTTGCTGATGGGTAAAAGGGGGTGCAGGAGATGGGAGAGGGGGAGGCGAGACAATTTGGTCTTTACTTGGGCTGCAGCCATCCTCTCTAGCTCAGTGGCATGAGTGGGAAGCAATGATCTGTGGGGCAGAGGAGGAGAAGCAGTGAATTTCAACATTAATTTCTATTTCTGATACATTTGCTATAAACTGTGGGATGGGCTCCTGATTCCTAGCAGTTTAGAAACAGGGAGAGTAATTTAGTTCTGTTTTTTTTTTTCATCCATCCTCCTTTTGGAGGGACCCCTGGGAAGGTGATCTAAATCCCTGCTCTCTCTCACCAGGCCAACTAGAAGACAGAGACTAGAAAAACAGGCCAAGAGAGGTTTGTCTCACTACAGGGGTGACCTAATGATAACCTTATCATTAACTATCAGAGAAGGCCTTTTATATCAGTGTTGTTAATTGTTTCTACCCTGATTGTTTGTCAGGAACAGCCAGAGTGATTGGCTTGGGGAATTGTGGAGAAGGTTGGAGTTACCTTTCTTGTATTCTCATTCAACTTCTCTTTCTGATCCCTCTCCCTCCTGATAAGTAGCCTTGAAGGCCGGGTCAAAAGGTGCAGCAAGAGGGAGTATCATAAAACCCAGAGCCTGTAAAGCCTCCTGGGTGGGAAAAGAATATATGAGTTACTGAAGGAGATAAGGTGCTGGAAAATAGGTGCTAAAGCTCTGATAATTTATTTCAAATGGAGAAGTACTACTCTGCTTCCTCAGTGGTCCAGAACTCTGTTTCCTTAAACTCTACCTAATTAGATTAACACTGCATTTTTAAAAACTTGGATGATAAGGCTTGACAGTGGCACTAGTAATCAAGCCTTAGAAGCTTTTTGCCTTCTGGGACTCTGCCAGTAAGGATGTGTGACTCCTTTTCACATGCATCTATGCAGAGGTTCATCCAAATCTGAGCTCATTAACCTAATACCTCTTTTAAGGACAGGTTTACTTATAGTGTCATGACATACAACATAATAGGATTACTTACATCATCAAAGATGATTTTTCCTTAGCTTCTGGAAAAGCACAGTCAACTACTGAAGGTGAGCAAGGGAGCATGAAGATGAAGGAGGTGCTTAGGGACCTGTTACCTGTTCTTGTTTGTTCTTAAACAATTTAGAGATATGAGGGCTATCCTAGATTTTAATAAACCCATTCAAATTCACATTTAATCTTTAGTAATTGTATTTGGAGAAGAAATCTCTTGGGGAATTGGGTTGATTTATCTGCTGTTTGCCAAGCATAGATAATATTCTTTTATTCGTAACAATATTGCTTATCTTCCTCCCCTGGCAGCTTACTCAGATTGGCAGCATCTCCCATTTCTTCTGTAGACAGTTTGTAGTCAAAAGTATACATATTCTGGGAGCAAATATTAGACCAGAATTGGAACCTGCATGCTGACTAACTTATTTCTTGACTCACAGGGCACTTCTTAAAATGTATTTTCTTTGGTGGAGAGACATTGAGAAATTACAACCAACCAACAACACTGGGAAGTTACAGCCAATACCAAGTTCCACAGGGTACTTTGTGGGAGGGGTGAGAGGGAGAAGTAAATATTTTCAATCAGATTGTGATGAGGCAATTGTTTTTCTCTATTGTCTGTTAAAATGTTATGTGATTGGCATTCAAGCAGTGCTGTGTACCCTGGTCAAGGTTCTGCTGGCTGCCTCAAACAGGCCAAGGTGAAACCTGCACAGACGACGCTCATATTAAGCAACCTTTTTGTCCTGAGACTTCAGTTTAAAGGACCCCAGATCATGAGCTCATGTAAAGTTGTATAATCTGGAGCAGTGTCTTTTGCTTTCTTGAGGCTCAGTGCTTAGAATAGGTTCTGATAACTGGATGCATGTGCTCTGCCTTTGCTGTGTGAAACAGCTAGTTTTTCTGATGATTGACTGAGTGGCTGTTTATGCCAAATTCCAGCGTACAGTGACCCACTGTGTACACCAGATCCAGCAGCATGGCTTTTCCATTTACAAGTAAAAAGAAGAAATATCCCCGTATGGTCTGTTTACCATTGACAGTCTTCTATTTCCTGACTGATGTTCTCTCCATCATTTAGGTGGCCAGAGGCAACCTCCTTATGGGACATCCTGGGTTCCTGTGGCATTGGGCATTCTCACAGCTCTGGTCACAGCTGTTGCCCTGGCTCTTATTCTCCTTCGAAAAAGAAGAAAGGAAACTCGGTTTGGGTAAGGGAGGCTCTCCTTGTGCTGGTTAGAGAGATCTTCGCTTTCTCCTCTAGTGTGGTTTCCATATCAATTATTTTTCAAAGCATTGTGGATTGAGTACTTTTGGCACTTTCTTTGGATAACTTTTCCACAATTTTGGGGGTGATCCCGAATTAGAGACTAGCAGGAAAGTGCCCTACTTTTTCTTCAAAATGAGAACACCAAAAATACAATAGTAAAAATGTTATGTCAATAGCTGCACTTTATTAGAATATGGAAATATAAACTAGATCAAGGTAATTCTTTAAGTCCTTAGCACTGCTGCTTAAGAGATTCAAAATGACCCTCAACTTCTGTGTACTTATGGGCTGGGCCCTTTATCTCATGCTGGTTTTCAGTCTAGCAGCTGCTTGTAACTTCCTGACTGCCCAGAACCCTCTGGATCCCCAGGAAAGTCTCTTTTCCATCACCTCTGACACTTGGCTCCCTGCTGCAAGCAAGGTTCCCTTTCTTTTTAGTCTCTCAGCTGCACCCTCACAACAGCATCTCTATTTATGTGAGTTGTGCAACCTGCCCCAACCTGCAGCTTCTCTGAGGCACAGTGAGGAGTGACTCCCCTCTTTCAGAAGGCTCCCAGCCCTTCTAGGTGCATCAGAAAGGCAACATAAACTCATCATTCTTCCTTTTCAGCTGCACCCTCTTTAACAAAACAGTCTGTAGTATTTATATGGCAAGGGTTGAGAAATCATCCATACTGTTCAACATACCCCTTTAGAAGTGAATGGCCCATGTAATCGTGGCCCTATGTGTCTTTTCTGCATTCTAGCCATGCCTTTGGCAGTGTGGTTGGCAGAGGGGATCCAGCAGTCCATTTCAGAGCTGCCAGGTCTTTCAACAGGGAGGGCCCAGAGCTCATTGAAGCAACATGTAAGTACAGTGACCTGAGTGACTCTGCCTGAGAAGCTGTTTTCATGCATGTACTATGCTTTCTCTTTGTTTTTCCTGAAACTGATGTTTTTGGATCAAGAACATGGGATTAATTTGCAAGAAGGTTTAGACACTGTGGATGGTGAAGGTGAAAGGCCAGAATTGCTGTTGCCATACCAATTACATAGCACTTGCTAATTACAGCTACAGTCATTCTGTATGTTAATACAAGGCATAAATCTGCCACTCCCCTGCCCCAGTTTCACACTACAGGGACTCCTTCAACTAATATTAAGCAACAGTGAGATAAATATGGCTTAACAATATTAGCAGTACACTTTAAATTCAGTGTGCTGAGTTGTGCTGCAAGCATGAACCAATTAATCTGTCTGGGAAGGCCAGGAATTAGTACCTTCTCAAACAGGAGATTGAGTCCCAGGAATGGCCAGAGTTGGGATGATGTTTCTGTCTCCTGGTTCAGCAAGGGCATGGCTCTCTGTAGCAGTGCTGCGTGGCTGGGTTAGGATAATGATCCAGCTGTCTTTGACTCCCTGGGTTTAAAGGTCTCTCCAATAAATCTAGTGACCATAAACTGCTGAACTTTGTGTCACCCTCTCAGCCAGGTACTGTGTGACTTGTATTGTACTTAAAATAGTCTGAGAGACAGTCATTAAAAACTGGTGCAGCTCCATCAGCATAAATGAAGCTGTATGAATCAGTGTCTATCAGTGTCCCTTCTGATTGAATTATTTACAATAGATCTGTATTCCTGTTGTTGTAGGTGTGTTTAAGGGTGGTGTTACCTCACCCTCTCCTTTTCAGTACTGCTGGTACATTTTCTTGTGGTCGGAAGTTATTGGCCTCTTGTCTGTGGTGAGGCTAGAGGACATGGAGGGGAACTCTTGTCTTTTTCAGATTTTCCTGCTTACAGTATGGGAATCGGATTGGAGATGGAGATTAGAATGGGTGACTCTAGATATTGTGACAGAATATTTAAGTATCCCTTATTTGACTCTTCCTTTGTTTTTTTCCAGTGGAGAGTGTAGGGATCAGTGATGAGCTAAAGACGAAACTCAAAGATGTCCTAATCCAGGAACAGCAGTTCACCTTGGGAAGAATGTTGGGCAAGGGTAAGAACCAAAACTGAACAAGGATTTACACTGAAAATCCCACTTGTGTTACCTTGACCGTTGAGTAGGGAGAAACAATTAGAAGCAGCCTGTTTTCTCTCCTGCTTGTAGAATGCAATTTAAAAGGAATTTTCTCTTCTGCTGGGATAAAACATCTCAAAGGTTTAGCATAACTAAGAGGATATTGGCTAAGCCATTCCTATAATATGGCTCTGCAAAGTCATGAACTGCAGTCTGTGCTCAGCTTTCCAAAGTGCCGTTGATTCACTGGTGTGTGAATTTCTTTCAGAGATTTAAACAAAGGAATATGCGATTAAACTTCTGCTCTTTCTACTAGCAAAGCCGTGCTATAGAATTCCTTCCATTTACATAAGCATGTGTCAAGTATTAAATGGGCTGAGACAATACAGAGACAGAGATGATTTACTTCAAACACACTAACCCCTCAAAAAGACAAAGATGATTCAGTTTCAGATATTCTCAATGCCTGGGGTGGTTTGACTCCAGATTTTAGTTTGGGCTCTTACAGAAGCACATTTGGAACAGGTGTTGAATTTCGCTGATGTTTGTCCTCATTAGTTCAGGTCCTTAGGAGCTCTTCTGACTGTGGATCTCCATCTGGCTCTCCCACACAGATGCTCCTAACATTTCTCTGAGGTTTTCAGGTCAAGAGGGATGGGCAGAGTAAAGGTGGGATCTTCTCACTTACCTTTAGCTAAAAGGTTGGCCCAGAAACTCTGTGTGAAAAGGTGGGTTTGAATTTAGGATTCCCAAATGGCAGGCCAGTGTGCTAACTTTTGAATCGTCTTTCCCTACTTCTAGAAATAAGTGAAAAAGTGTAATGCTAAAGTCAGTAATTAAGAGAAGAGCATAAATCAGGGGTCATAAGCAAAAGAAAGCTGAAGTGTTTGGCTTCTGTTTTCTTTATAAGACTAGTTTTATTGTGGTTTTCTCCAACCCTTTCCCACTGGGAGTGTTCTTCCTCTCCATCCCTCCTAGAACAAATGCATTTCTTTCAGAGCAGGAAGATGACCTTCCTGCAGAAGTGGTCTCGGAGGGCTTAGCAATGCTAAGTAATTAAATAGGTGTGCCATCTGTTTGTGAGTGTCAGCTCTCGGCCCGTTCCTGGGATCCTGCTTCAACCCTTCTGGGCTGTCCCTGTGGCAGGTAACAAACTGGAAACCAGCTGCAGTGGGGCCTCTGGGGATGGCATTGGTGGGGAGGATGCTAGCTGCCAGGATCTGCTCTGTGTTGTCAAACCCTTTCCCCCAACCCATGTTCTGCATGCAAGTTATCAGATGGCATGACTGCATTACCTTGGGATCTGCTGACAGCTGAGCAACAGAGGCAGTACAAAATGCCTTTTCTCCTTCCCATTTTTCTCTTTTGTGGTCAGACCCACTGCTTGTGCTTATTGTGAAATAAGCACATGCCATACAGCAATGAAGGACACTTCACTGGTGAAATCTGTCCACTGGTGAAAAGCTAGTAGACAGACAATGCTTTTGGGGTAGGTGTCCTGAGTTCCATATTTTGTTTTCAGTCCCAGAGTTTCTCATACTAGTGAATTTTGGGTGAGATAAGCAGCTACAAAATTAAGGAGTGCAAATCTAGAGCCAGATCTAATTCAAAGCAGCTGTTACACTGTGATATAAAGCCACTTCAAGCTAAAATAATTTGAAGGGGGGTTGTCCAGTTGCATTTCCTCTGATTTCCCTTAGGGAACAGACCCTGGTAAACACCTCCTGCTGTGAATAAGCATATCCTGCACATACAAGTAGGTGTTCTATATTTTGTCTGGTCAGTTGTGATCATAGAAGTCATTCCCTGAGTTTTGAGAGATAAAGCCTGACTGTGTCTCAAATGGTTGAGTCCTGGTGCCATTACTGAGCTCTTATGGCTGTCAGCAGTGAGAGCTTCCTCAGCCAACCCATCCACTCGCTGCTCCAGCTAATAGCCCCCTTTCTGACCAGAGCCTCACTCAGAATCATCCTTCATGATGTGGCGTCCCCAGAAATGTCTGCCTAGGATCCCAGTTTATGCTCTGACTCTGCATCATCTGTCTGGCAGGGAACTGCTTTCTTTCCCTCTTTTCCTTTGCCTTCTGGATTGCCAGCAGAGTGGCCTCTGTCTTCTGGTAGTGCTACCTCTTCTAGGCACACATATGCTGAAAGCTGCTGGCTGGAACTGCAGAAAGAAAAATTAAGCTGGTAGCTGCATTTCTTACGGTTATTCAGCTTTACCGGTGACCTCTGGAGTGAACCTGCTGTGAATCATACTTTCTTCACAAGAAGCTGTTCCCTCACTGCCTGCTCTGGTCATTTCACAGGGGAGTTTGGGTCAGTTCGAGAGGCACTACTGAAGCTAGATGATGGCTCTTTCCAGAAAGTGGCAGTGAAGATGCTGAAAGGTAAGTGGGAGCAGGGCTACCTGAAGTGCTTAAGAGAAGAGAGCTTGGAAAGATTAAATGCTATCTTCCCTAATGCTCTTTACTCCACTCTGAGCTTCCCACTCTACCCATGTTGTCTCCCATCTGTTTCATGTCACTCTTTTTATGGTGGAAGCTCTTCAGGGAAGGACCTATACCACCTTGGTTGCTTGTACAGCACCTAGCACGTGGTGAGTGCAACCAAAACTAAGTTATAGCCACAGCTGCTTCTGTATATAGAGGATCTCGTTCAGTTGCTTGATTCAACACAGCACTACATCATGTGGCATAGACAGCTCAGACGGTTCTGCTTGGTCTGATAATTCAGCAGTGAAAGACAGTATTCCTCCAAGCATAAATCCTAGAATAAACACAAGAGTGTTTGGGCTGAATGCAGCGACAAGTTAACTCATCTCAGTCAAGCATATTTGATTAAGTAGTCTAACTCCCTTGTGATTTGTCGTTTGATGAGTGTACATAACAAGGGCAGCTAACACATTCATCACGTGGAAGTCTGTAACAAGAAAATCGATTAATAGATTAGGTATAAGTCAAAGCAAGTATGTACATATATGTATGTATGTTAGCCTATGTTATTTTCACCCCTGTTGCCTCTAAGGCAAAAATTAACTGTTACTGACTTAAAAGAGGAGTCACAGTCACTTATCTGGAGCTGAGTTTGGCTGCCACAGAATACTAGTTTCTACTAAATACGCTAGTACCACATCAGTGTAGGTTGCATCATTTCATCCTGTTTCAACAATCATTCTAATCAGTTTGCAAGCTTTTGTGTAGTGAGATTGTCTGCCTTCAGGCATCTAACTTGGGAACTCTGTCATCCTCCAGAGGCACCTTCCTTTATCCATTGACTGCAAAAACGAAATCTACTTTTGTCTTCTGAATCATATTTAAATTACTTGCCTCAGGCAGATAATGCGAATACTGCCCTACAGATCTGAGTCTGATTTTAGCAGGACTGGAGGACTCCTGCTAAATTCAGCAACAGCAGTGGGGAAAGTAGTCCACTGGGCTAGCTCTTGATTATATTGATATACTTCCATAAATCTGGAGATTTAAATCTGAAGCAATGAGAAATAATTTACTCCAAAATTATGCTGATGTATGTCACTGCTGAATTTGGTCCAAGCTGCCTAGTAGTGTGGTTATTTAAGAAATCTTAGCTCTAGCACCTTAGAAGACTTGATCATGCTAAGAGACATAAAAGTGTTGATATTTCGTGCCATCCTTAGCAGAGATGAATTGGGGTCTGCTGTGCCAGCCAGAGGCTCCAGGTCATGTCTTCAGTTTCACCATTATCTTAAATTTTGTGTGATGTCTCCTCTCCCTGACATTGTAGTTTAGATCCTTTTAGCTAATTAATTCTTACATCTTTAACCACACATGATTTGCATGGCTTCCAAGGAAAGCTGTTACTGAAAAAAGCAGACGCTAATCGACAGGTCTTCACTCTGCGAGAGCCAGTTTACCACATGTCTCTGCTGTGTGCTTACTGCCGCCTATCCCAGGAGAAACTGTCAGGCTCTGCTTTGTTGTAAACTGGTTCATCTAGCTGTAGGTCTGAGAGGATGTGCTGTGCCACAAAGAACACGCTTCTCAGTATCATTACCTGTAAAGCTCCTTGGAGCCACCCACAAATGAAGAAAGCTTACAGTCGCTTTTTTCCAGCGGACATCTTTACCTCGACTGACATTGAAGAGTTCCTGCGAGAGGCTGCGTGTATGAAGGAATTTGACCACCCTCATGTCACTAAACTGATTGGTAAGTCGGTGCTGGTGCTTGTGCCATAGAGCATGTCCTATTCCTGCACAATCCCACACCACCTCACGTACTCACCCCCAGTCCTGTCCAGCAGCAGCGCTAGTGCAGCCACCTCTGTGCTGCCTGGAGTCCTGCATGTATCAGCATTGCTCCTTCCCAGGCCTATAGGGAGTTGGAACGGGTGTAGGTGCTCACAACACTTGCCCTCATACGCTTTTAACAAACGTCTCTTATTTAAACCATTTCTTTGATTCTTGCAAATACTACAGGGAGAGTGTGGCTGGCTGAGGTATGTCTAAACTGCTGTGAAATGGGGACAGGTGGTTTGGTAGACAAACAGAGGCAGGGGAGATTGTGCCTTTCCAGAATGTGGAGACTGCTCTGCCGAGCCTGGGGTCTGAGGCTGTCTGGTCTGGAGTGATCCTAGAAACATTTATAGCTGGTCTTACAGGGAGAGCCAAGTGAGTGCTGCCTTTGAAGTAAACAGGGTTAGAGGTATCTTAACACCTTCTGGCCTGACACCATGCAAAGGAGCTTGGAGCATGGAACCTACCTGCCAAAACTGGATATTTTCCTCTGAATTTGTAAGAGAAAGGCACAGCAGCCTGTAAGATTCCCCTTGGGACTGATCTGTTTGCTAAAACTCCTTTGCTGTGTGTGTCCTCATCAGGAGTCAGTCTACGGAGCCGTCCCAAGGGCCGTCTCCCAATTCCCATGGTGATCCTGCCCTTCATGAAGCATGGAGACCTTCATGCTTTTCTGCTGATGTCACGGATCGGGGAAAACCCTTTTGTAAGTCTGTCTTACTGTAGAATTCCTTCTGGGAGAGTATGGATTTTCAGAGAATGCACTCAGATCAGTTCAGGGTTGGTCTCCCAAAGGCACCAGCAGATAACTGGATTTTAATACCAGAGAAAGCTGCAAGATGTGATGTTGGGAGTATTTCATTTCATGCATTTTGAGGACCAACTCCTTCATTTCATCACCTCCCTATATCCCCCATCCCTGCTCAGTAAGCTAGCAGTAAATCTTGCAGTTTTGCCATACATGCTTGAAAGTTTCCAAGAACAGAACTTAAACTCTTATTTCTTTCAGAACTTACCTGTTCAGACACTCCTCAAGTTCATGATTGACATTGCCAGCGGGATGGAGTACTTGAGCTCAAAAAATTTCATACACAGGGACCTTGCAGCTCGGAACTGCATGTAAGTGACCCATAAGTTTTTAGAGAAAAGAAAGACCAGAGTGAGTGAGAGAGGGATGAGAAGCCTTTAGTGCAACAGAAGTGGGGAGAAGTCCTGTCCAAGGATGCTGGTCCTTGCGTTTAAGTGACAGTAGGCATAGGGGAGCCATGGCCATGAGGGTGGGGGTGTGTGGTGGTGGTGCTGGCATCAGGGAGCAACTCCTAATGTCTCACTGAGCTTCCAGATGGACCCTATTTATAATGAACTTTTCCATCATTGGTCTGCACATATAGTTTCATAGACTTGATTACAATATGTATTTGTAATTAGTCACTGTAATGGCTGTGTGTCAGCATGGGCTAATTGTTCTGCAATATAATGCAACCAACAGGAGAGAATGGGTTTGGCTGTGCTAGGAGAAAGGAATTTTCATTGTAGCCTGAAGTCTATATTTCTTGTATCTATTTTGAGGACTTGATTATCACAATATAAGAAGTGTAGAATTTCCCTGAAAGCTTGTGGAGAATGCCTTTAGAAATAATTACATGGTGAACGCACTGTATGATCCCATGATGCTGTTCTAGTCCCCAAACTGCCTTGCCTGCTTTGAAAGGAAGAAAAGTCATTTTTTTATCCTTTCCACTTTGCTTCTTCCCTGATAATGGAGTAAGGAACAACCCATTCCAGCAGACAGAAGTCTGCCTCTGAACAAAACCACGACAACCGGTAAAATCCTCAATGATACACGGATTTCCAAAGGCATTTGAACATCCAGGTGTACAGACTGGAGCCTGATAGTCATAATGAAAAATGATAGGTTAGCCTACTTTGACATTTATGAGAAACCCATACTGATTTCCTATTTTTAAACATCTGAAAAATACAGACTGCCTCCACAGGAAGCCGCATGCCTATTTCGGTACACCTTCTGGGAAAATCAGGGAATCCTTTATGAGTCCTGGGAACATGAAGTCTTTGTGGGCTTAGCTTGCACTGTCTACCAACATATCTGGTTTTTAAGAGGGTGACAGAGCAATTGAGACCATTAACCAGGCCTGGAAGGAAGATGTTGCAGATCTAGTATGAGTAGTTGTAATAGGCAGTCTAGGCAAGCACCTTCTGGTTTTTTGATTGCCTAAACAGGGTGCAGGCCTTGGTGGCAACAGTCAGTACTGCAGATGTCCTCTGATAATCTCAGAAACTACAGAAAGTATCTGAGTTCACTTTGCATAACAGAGTAGACCATCTGAGCATAGGCATTTCCTTAGTCCTAATTATCTTCCTGTTAGTCTCAAGGAACTGATTTGAGACCAATAAACTGTTTCACGTTGGTCATCAAGTAGATTATATCATTATCCTCTTGGGTGGTACTTGATAAACTATATACCTCAGTTCCCTGGACATAACTTTCTTATTTTTCCCTGAGGTGGCCAATATATACTTTTCTTAGTCATTAAAAATTTCCCTTAGGTTGGATGAGAACATGAACGTGAGTGTTGCAGACTTTGGGCTTTCTAAGAAAATCTACAGTGGAGACTACTACCGTCAGGGCTGTGCCTCCAAGCTGCCAGTGAAGTGGCTTGCTCTCGAAAGTCTGGCGGATAATCTGTACACAACACACAGTGATGTGGTGAGTTTTGCTCTGGTGCATTTGGGGACCACTTGTATTTGTACTGAAGTGGAGGAATCCTTCTGTATTCATTGAGGGTAGGAAAAGGCCCTGGTGATGAGAGAGGGAGTTTGCCTTGTGTTTGAGGGATAGTGCTACCTCTGCCTTGGGTGCCGCCAGAACTCAAGACTAAAAATATGTGTGAGTTGTTTATGGCAGAAGTCATGAACCCTTTTCCTCTTGTCCTTTGGTCCTTCATTTCTAAGTGCTTATACCCATCCTCTTTCACCTTTCCCCTTCTCCTCTTCCTTTCCCTCTCTCTTCAAACAGTTTCTTCTTTTTCTTTTTCCTTTCTCTTCTGTATGACAGTTTGAAGGCGGCATTTGAAATGCATGTAACCCACACAGTCGTGTACAAGTGCAGCAGAGGTGCTGTAACCACTGTAGAGTAGTGATTGGTGATTGCTAGTTCAGCCAGTTTACAATAGACATTGGTCAGGGCTTGTGAAAGTAATAATTTTTTGCACCTAACAAACCTTGCAGTTTAGTTTAAATGTAGAAGTACAACTGTTGCAGGGTAGAGCAAAAAGAGACCCGTAAGTGGTTTGTTCCTTGCCCTGTTTATTGGTTAAACTCGGTTTTCATTTGTGCCTGTATGTTTCCAGTAACTTAGAATCTGGCTCAATGAATTAAGAAACTGCTTTGTGAGCCCCAACCCAGAATCTTCCTGTAGCTGGGAACCACAAAAGTGATAGCACATACCTTAAAGAACTGTGAGTAGGAGATGCTTGGTAGAGGTCTGCAGGTGGAAGTCAGCAGTAGCTCACAAACCTTCCCCTGCTCCTCTGCAGAATGGGGCCAGACAGGGCCTTCAGCTGTCTCCCAAGATGATGTGTCAGCATCAGCAGCATCTGGTGGCTCATTTTTTTGTTTTCTAGCTAAAGTTTGGATAGTCCTTGCATAACTGCTGCTCATGTGATATTACCCCAGACTGGGAGGGCTGGCACAGTCTGAGCATACTGAAACCCCACCCCAGCGAGCAGGGAACAGTCTGTTCACTTGTTCTGTGTGCTGTTCCCTTTCAGTGGGCATTTGGGGTGACCATGTGGGAGATCGTGACCCGAGGGCAAACCCCTTACGCTGGCATTGAGAATGCAGAAATCTACAACTACCTCATCAGCGGGAACAGGCTGAAGCAGCCGCCGGAGTGCCTGGAAGATGTGTGAGTACTTCCTCGCCTGCTGACATGTGATTCCTTGAGAAGTTTGGCTCGATGGAATGAAACAGGGGCAGCTGGCTGGGATGCTGATCTGAATCTGTCCACTTCCCAGTACACAGAGGCATTCACTAGAAAGTCTCTGGGTTAGCTACCAGATACTCTGCTGGCAGAGCTCCCTGGAACCTGCGGTAGCTACACGAGCAGCTAACTTGGCTCAAGGGTTTGAACATTGTCAACGTTAGGCTTTGTGGAAACTATAACTGTGTTTCCAGAAACTCACTGCTCCCTACCTTCTCAGGCCAACATCTGAGAAAAGAAATTAGTTTCATGGGATACCCTGAAGACTGAATAGAAAAGTCATCTAGCCAGACTAAGAGGAAACTGGATTGCAGAAGCAGTGGCGTGCGTGTGTCTTTCAAAGCTTAGCCTGGTTTTCAAAATTGGATCTACTACTCTCACAGAAATAGCAGGATGGAAGAGAAGAGAGCAGATAGGAGGATCTAAGGTTCTGTAGATCAGTGTCCCACCTTAAATTACAGGTGAAACAAAACCAGGACAACTCTGCAGATACTGCTTCTGGACATTTTCAGACTTGCAGGAGGGACTCCGGTATCCCATGGGGGAGCAGGCAGCCACATGCTGCAGTCTGTGCTCCTGCCTTAGTTCTGCAGCCAAGGGGCCATTGTTGGCCAGCAGGTTACATGAAATGTTTGCTCAGGAACCCTTGCTCCATGGGTGGTGGCTGGAGTTTTCTGGAGTCCACACACGGGGCTGAGGTCCCCCGGGGAGTGTCACTGTAACTTCTCCCAGGGTAAAAGCTTGCCTAGGCCGGACAAGGTGAAATCATTTCACTTGAGTGCCCAAACAAGTCTCTGTTTTGTCAGTGTCGTGCCCAGAGCAAGACATAACTATGAGTTTAGTGGCCTTTTCGAGCCTTGTTGGTAAAATGGATAACATGAAGTCCTCTTTCCTCCCTCTTCCTTCCTGCTCTGATGGTGGATTATTTCACGTAGTTTCCTTTCTCCAGCCTTTTTTCCCCGTAGGGAATAATCTGTACTCTTGTTATTAAAGCTGTACACTTTTATCTTCTCAGCAGTTCATTTTAACTGTTCCGGAGTTGAAATGGAAACACTGTGTTATACCACTGCTTACATTCATTACGTGTCTGCATCTTGACTGCTGGGAGTAGCTTATGGCCATAGGATGTTACAGATGCCAAAAATAGAGAAGAGATTCAAAAACCTACTAGGCATTGAGGAACAATCCATCAAAAACTACTAAGAAGGTACAGCCTCCATTTTGAGGGGCCCTTGAGCTACAGGTTATTGAGACCTGAAAGAATACACGGAAAGATCTCACTACATGCTCCCCCTCACCTTACGTACTTTCTCCAGGCATCTGCTAGTGGCCACTGTCAGAGGCTGGGTACTGGGGCAAATGGACTTTTGGGCTGATTCAGTACAGCCAGTAGTTTTCTAACTTTTTTACAAATGAATTTCTTCTGTTTGCCAGTGCGGGTAGAAGAAAATAATTTGGTGCCACAAAATAGGAAGTTTCTATTTTTATCTGGAGCATTTAGAGTTGTTTCTACTGTTTGTGAGGGACGTAAATCAGGATTAGGACAACTGATCCATAGAAGCTTTCTGTAAAACTAGTGTGAGATCAAAAACAGTCTAGTAAAGCTGATAGCAAGCAAGGGACACAAAAAGTAAAATAAAAACCGTCAGAAATGTTTTATTTCCCAGAAGAGGCCATATCAAATTTTTTCCATTTACAAGTGTAACTGAGGTTCATTTGTCTGTGGTGTTTTTCAGTGCCAGTACAGTGCTTTGTCCCTGTTCCCTGCAGAACTGGCAACAATAACGCCATAGGAATGCAGCTGCCAGTCTTGTGGGTGATGCACAAAGAGGAGGAGGACAATGGCTCTGGCCGCACTCCAGCCCCGTGGGCTCCAGTGGGAGGATGGCCCGTGCAGGCACCCAGCCATGAAGAGGGCCAGAGGGGAGCACAGCTACTTGCCCCCCTTGCCCGAGCACAGGCCCTTGGAGCCACCAATGTCTCCTCACACTGGCCCTTGGGCAACCAGAGCTGAGGTGGCTGGCATTTGACTGCCAGGAGGAGAAACCCCGCAGGATAGGGCCTGAGGCTGGTAATGGCACTGAACACATCTGCGTAGGGGTGGTTCCTTTGTAGTAGAAAGGCCGTTTCAGCCCAGGAGTGAAGCTGTTGTGCGTTCCTCCACAGCCCTCTAAACAAACCCACTGTGCCTTTTTCCAGTCCTGCTGCCAACCTGTTGGGCAGCAACAGCAACACGACTCCATTGCACCAGGAGCGCTGAGCCAGCACGGTGTGAAAAAAGAATATTCTGGAACTTGCACCTCCCACAGTTGGATCTCTGTTTTCTTTCTTCCTGTGTTTTATCTGCTCCTGAACTAGAATTTGGGGGGATGACTTCAGCTGCAGCAGAGGTTGTCGGGATGCTTTTGGTGAACAAATTCAAAAGCTATTACTAAGTGGTGTCACACTCAATCCTATTCTAGCTCTTCAGAGACAGTGAAACAAAGTTTTTACCAAGAAGTTCAGCATCCTTTGACAGGGCTTTTGGATTTTCTGGTACTGTCTAAATAATTTTTTTGACCAAAATGAGAATGCCTTTGTATGTGGGAAGGAACAAGGAATTAGATCCATAATGGCTTCCCACGTGCTGTCACCTGTGCAAGGCCAAGGCTGATAGGTTTTGGGGAAAGTATCTGTGCTTTTTAAGGTGTGCTGTGCAGAGCCCCTGTTTGGAGGTGCAGGGGGTGGCTGCTCTACTTCTCAGTGCTCTTGTCTCCCTCTATTTTGCAGCTATGATCTCATGTGCAGATGTTGGCATCCCGAGCCCAAGCTACGCCCCAGCTTTGGAGTGCTCCGGTCCCAGCTGGAAATGATTCGGGGGAGGATGTCCACACTCTCTTCCAGTCAAGATCCTCTCTATGTCAACATTGGGAAGGACAAAGAGGCGTCTGCGAGTGACCCTGCCCTGCACGCCTCCTTTGGCAACACGGACGGTGAAGAGACTGTTGCTGGGGCAGCTGCTGCTGTCACAAGTGACTATCGCTACATCATGAGCCCCTTGTGCCTTGGAGATGATGCTGAAGGTGAAAGGCATCCAGATGGGCAGGAAGGGGAGGACAAAAGCCTTCTGTATGAGCTGGAGACAGAAGGAGAGAAAAGTTGTTAACCTGTACATAGCAGTGACACTCTGCTTCCCTGGGACGGGATGTGTGCAGCCGCAGTGCCACGTCGCCTGGGGCTCTGATGCCGGATCTGGAATGGCTTTGAACAGCACTGGCCAGAGCTCTTGGGCACCTTTTGTAGCTTTCACCACCTGTGTGGGCTGCAGTGGCGGACGGCTTGAAACGACCGCAACCCCAGCGACCCCTTGGATTTGGGGGAGGGGGTTTGAAGGGTTACAGGTTGATTGCATCCCGCTGAAAGTTCAAAGCTAAGGTGGGCAGTCAGAGTCTGTGCTCTGCTCCTTCTCACTGACTGCTGGAGCAGAGCTGAATACACCTTCTGTTCAGTCAGTGCTCGCTCTTGTGTAGATGTTGTCTTCGATCCTGGCTGCGTGACTTCGGGACTGGTACCTCTGAAAACACTAGTGGGTATTTACACTGTCATTCAGGACAAGAGGGCAAAATTCCCCTTGTGTTCACTCAGCAGTACTGCCTAGACTTGTTGCCTACCTCAGTGGTTCTCAAACTGATCTGCGGAGCTGCTTCTACCCAGCACTGAATTTGAACATCTGGCTTATTTCATGCAGTGACACTTGCCGCTTCCTCAGTCCGGGGCTCTTTTAAGAGTTTCAGGTGTTCTGATGAGTGGTGAAATTAGAAAAAATGAAAACCCAGCATCCCTCTTCACCCCATGTACCTCTTTCATGTCTTTCTTTTTCTTCTGTTTGATGCCAGTTCAGGCCTGACCAGACTTGCAGCTGGCATTAAAATGTGAGGGGAGGGAGAGCAGCTGGCATGTGTGAGGACAGAATCCAACATCAAAAGGATGGAAAGGAAACAGTGTAGAGAGGACTTAACAGCAGTATGGGGAAACAGTGCTAATTAATGCTAAGTGCTGCCCTACAGGAGAGGAAAGAGACAGCTTAGATACAGAATGGCAGACTTGCTTCAGTTTCAGCGGGAGCAGGATTCAGCATTTGCTTTAAAATAGCATTTGTTTAATCTTTCTCTTTAACAGTGCTATGACATTTTCAAATAACCAAGTGCTGTGTAGCTGCTGTAGTGAAGGTGTGAACACGGAGAGTGTGCGTGTTGGAGGGAAGGGATCAACTGGGAGATCTCTTTCTGAAGAGAGAGTCCTCATGGTGAAAAGGCTTGAGAACCACTGGCCTTCCTGTTCAGGAGGTCTTCTGGCACACTGTAGAAGTCACATCAGAACATAGACTAGTTAATCACTGCAGCCTTCCAGACAGGGCAAAATTAATGGTTTTGCTCTTTGGGTTTTGTTTTGTTTTCCAATCAGCATGTCTGGCTCACTATAACTGCAAGTGCTTGTGTGGTTTTTAATAATTTAATATTTTACTGTAAATCAGCATTTGTTTTGTGCAGTGGTTCCCAGCAAGGAAGTGCAGTTACATCTTGCTCTACTTATCCTAAATATTTGCTAGATTTAAATTTCTTTTATTTCCAGTGTGCTGAAAACTTGGCTGTATCACAAGACTTAGGATTCCACATTGCTCTTCCTCAGAAACAAATACCGCAAACGTCACCGTTTGCTGAGTTGGCAAAGGTGGGACAAATAAGTCAAATGAGATTGCAGACTTGGTGTCAGAACACTCCACCCTTTCTTTGATGCCCAGTATTTCCTTATTATAAGGTTCGGGGCTAACTACAAAATTCTGGTCCGGTTTCAGCCCCTAGTGAGAACACTTCCTAGGGAAGGGGAATTTCAGCCTGGGGCTTGGGCATGGCTCCTTTCTGTAAAGTTTCCTACTTAACAGCGCTGTCCTACAGCTGTCTCCAGAAGTTCAGTTTTCTCAGTCGCAGATACAAACTGCACCATCTTCTATCCCAGGCGGTACAGGGTTTTCTCTTCATTTAGCTGGAATGCTGTAAATGCAGGTGAGAAGATAACACCTAACAAAGGGTAACAAAAACCTGTGCGGTGCACATTTGCAGTGAGGGCAGAAGGCTATGCTCCCTGCAGCTGCCTGGGAAGCGCAGATGTACATATAGACTCTAACTTTGGGAAGCATGTGTTTAGTTTTTATGCATTTTTTAATAATAAAACATGTACTGTGTCTGAGTCCCAGCCTCTTTATCTGTGGCAGAGTTTGTGATGATGCTCACTTACTGCATGGGGCCACAGGGTATGTGTCAGCCTCAGCTGAAAGATTACTTTCTCCCTTCACCAAGCAGGATTAAGCTACTTCTTGGAGGCAAAGAACACATTTGGCCTCTCCAGATGGCAGTTACTCTGCATTGCTCCAACCTTGAGACTCTGAAGGCCAAAATCTGATGGGCACAGGCCAGTGGTTCACAAAGAGATGGGGGTTCTGTGGCCACCACTGTGTGGGAGCCTGGGAAGAAGCCTTTACTGGGACATGCTGCATCCTGCCTGAGAGTGCAAAACCTCTGCATCACTTCCTGCCTGAAAACCATCACCTGCACCCATCCAACTCCTGGCAGTGCTCTCTGTGGAAGAGAGGCTTGGAGGCGGTGGGTAAAATTCAGCTGCTGAGTCAAATGTTCCAAGCACAACATAAAAGAGCTGCTGGATTTCCAGCTCACAGAGAAGAAAAGGTGTACCTCATGTTTCTATTCTTCATCAGCAAACAGCATGTTGCACGCCCTCTGCCTGCCAGCTCACACAGAGAGGAAGAGTGATGGTAAATGGTACGAGTGCTCACCCCCCATCTGCAATGCAGGAAAAACAACTTCCGAAGCACGAAGCGGCTGATTTAGTTAATATTTTCAGGTTCCACTGCCCAGTGATGTCCCTTGGATCTGGTTCAAATGATGATTTAATCCTTTCGCACGCAAGCCTGGTCAGAACAGGTACAAATGAGGCTGTGTTGTGGGTGGGAGAAGCATCACCAGAAGAAGAGCTAGTGAGAAAAGAGGGGAGGAAAGGAGGCTTTAAAATGGGGACAGATGGGACGAGCTGTGAAGACAGCAAACCCGAAAGATGGGGAATTTTAAATATGAAATCCCAGAACAGAGAAGGCATTGCCCCAGCTGGGTCCAGGCAGGGGTCTGGGGTGGGAGCTGGCTTTGTGTTTTGGTAAAGGATGAGATGCTCTGGTCCAGCACAGGTGCTCTGCAGCCTGTTGCTCTTAAATTGTAAAGAGGCTGTATGCAGCTGGCCTGGCTCTGCATCTAAGCGGTGACAGCACTGTGATCCTGACCCCAGGGAAGCTTTGGCCTAACACAGTTCTGATTCAGGCACCAGTCTGGCACACTGGTTTCCTAAGTAAATCAAATGTCTCCCACACAACCACCTTTTTTTTTTCACCAGCCCAGTACAACAGCACAGTCCCTCCCATCCTCTCAGGCAACAGCCCTTGCCCCATCCCCTGGGGGGGGGCAGCCAAGGGGCACTGCACGTTTCTGCTGAAGCAACCTCTGTCCTGCACTGGTAAACCTGACCACATCTCCCTGAGGATGGGAGAGGGTCTCCTTTCTGACACAGGCTCAAGCCACTCAGGGCAGTTACCAGCTTGGCTGTGAGGCAGCGTGACCCCACCGTGCCCAGCAAGGGCAGAGCAGAAGCTCACAGTGCCGTCTGTGTTGTGTAGGGGTAGTCGGTGCGCGAGGAAAGATGCTCCCATCCGCTCTAGTGCCAGGGCTGACTGATGGGCCCTAGACCGCAGGCTGTGCCAGCAGCTCAGCCGGCAGATACGGGGGTGCTCCGGCCCCATCCGATGCCTGCACCATGTGGGGAATGGCCTGCTCAGGGCTGACGGCTCAGCAGGTGCTTGCAGTGCATGGATATACCTGGGAGCTAATGCACAGCTACCCTGGGACCTGCTACCTTCCTTCCTAGGCTGGGCTTGGGGGGAAGTCTTGCAGTCTTGACTCAATAAAAACACTCCCTGAAGTCAAACGCAATTAATTTTGAGTAAAAGTTTGAGTCTGGCTGACCAGAGAAAGGAACTGTATTTGCACATGGATATTTTCCTGATTTACGTTCTATTTTGCTGGCAGTATTCATTCTCCTCTGATGCTCAACAGCCACCAACTTTTTTAGATTCTTGTATTTTTTACCAGGGATTTCTGTGATGGGCCCTCATACACAATCCTAATTTTATACTGATTTGTTATTTAACACCCATTATGTTCCCTTAAAATAGCAAGATGTTCGGTGAACGCTCAGAGTGAAGGAAGCCTGGTCTCCTGTGGATTTGCATCCACGGGTGATTGCAAGCCCCAGGTGCAGGTTGCCCCTAGTTAAGGTACTTTACAAGAGCTTTATCCCTTGGTGGAATCTCTGGTGTCCAATACGGAGCGATTGAATTCCCATATGCGGTGAAGGTACCGATGTGGCACTGATAGGGTCTGCCACACACAGGCTGTTTTCTGAAAACTTGTAGAAACTTAATTATCTTTCAGACCTCAATCTTGCCATCCCACTTGGCTGAAATGAAGCAGCGGATTCAAAAACTATTAGGGCCAACACGTGCAGCTGGTGATCAAAAAGCCTTGTTACCATGGGAAACTGAGCTAAAAATCAATTACTTGGTCCAAGAACAGAAAAGACCGATGGACATGGTTTCTGATTGCATTTGCTCTGTCATATAAAAGCAACTTGGCGTCAGTATGAATCAGACCTCAGTCACTGCACTGAGGTCTAGTGACAAAACAAAGATGATCAACTCCTCGCTTACTAATTACTCTGTGGATCCTCCAGCTCAAGGCATGCCAAGCCAAGTTGTTCCCAAATGCGGTTAGGCCGAGGAAATGGAACATCTTTTGGTCATGTTTGACAATAAGACCGAAATTAGGAACCAGGCATTTCGGCCGCATGGTTGCTGGCTCCCACCAAGCCCAGCTTTCCAGGTGGTAGTCGCTAGCCACAGCCTGGAAAGTATCTAGAATCTAAACAGCTTTTGTTTCTTCCAGTTTCTTTTCACTGGCTTAAAATAGAACTGAAAGAAATGCTTGACCTCAGGACGTAGACAGCACTTGTTGATTTAAGCTTTGTTGAGTTCAGTAGGGATTTTATGGGATTGGACTAGTTTCCAGAAGAGTCTTTATAGGAGCTGGCTCTTGCCAGCCTGTGGTGTGAGAAAGCATGAATTCTTGAAGAGGAAAGAGGGTTTGCATGCATAAATGATCTAATTGAGAATATAAGATATTGCACTACATGCTGATAAACACAGTGCCAGTGAAGGTGACAAAAAGGGGAAGCTGAGAGAAGCGGTAGGGCATTGGAGAGAAGCACGCTCTGTATACTGCAACGTGGCAATTAGGGCAGCAAATTCAGAAGGTCGCTGCTTTCTTAGTTAATATATAAGACAATGATCCTGGCTGCTACCCTGTTATTACCCAAGCTGCGTGAGAGACTGCTGCTGCCTCTCGATTTCTGCTCCGCCAATGAATGTCTCTGCAACAGCCGCTTTGGCTTGTGCGACGCAGGTGTTAGCTGGAGAAGCAAGCCCTTTAGTCACTCACTGCTGCCTCTCCTTGTTTCTTCTTACTAAATTACCTTAAAATGAAGCTAAAAACCCCAAGGTTCACATGGCTAGACAATGTAACGCAGTATGCCTCTGCTAACATCAGGTAAGGTTCAGATACAATTAATACATTTCCTGGTATTATTTGTCTACATTATCCCTCCTCTTGCACAAAGACACGCAAAGAGAAACAGGAGCAGAAATATTTTTCAGGCTTGTGGCTCGGCGTATGAGGAGGGACTGAGCTTTAACAGCCTTTTGGTGCCTGTGAACCTTGTACCCGAGCTGCAGGGTGTAAGGGCAAAGGAAGATGCAGACTTGGGGGTTATGCAGAGGACCCAAACTGCATCCCAGAACGAAACAAGCACTTAGCTGTTGCCAGAACACCCGGTAGTAAAAAAAACCCCAAACCTCTGTCAAACCCCAACTTCAAGGCTCTGCATTTACTCAGCAGACAGCTGGGGCAGTTTAAGTCCCATGTCCCCAGTATTTGTTTGCTCCCCCTCTGCTGGAACTGGAGCTCCCAGCAGCTGGGCCCGGCAGTGCCAGCACTGCTGAAGGTAGAGAAGACAGCAGACGATGCACAGAAAAGGATGAAGCACGGGCACATGTTTCTACCAGCACTGCTGTGGGGGTGGAAATCTCCGGCAGAGCAAACAGCCGGTGACTTCTCACACCCCCTCCCCCCCGTCTGGATTCACTCCGGCTTGTCTGCCAACACTCCCGATTACGCCAGCGCGCTTCCATTGAAGCTGATAACACTGGGCTGTACCTGAGGCAACGACTGGGCTTGCTACATGAAATATTTCCCATTTTTTCCACCTATTGATGAAATCTCTCTGGATCACCACTGAAACTGCTCAGGGCTGCTGCCCTGCCAGTGGGCCAACTTTTTCCTGCAGGCATCATCAGGCAAGGATCCAAATGAGAGAAGCTGAACCTATTTATAGCAGAAAATAACATGGCTGGCTATTTCTTCTTTTTCTCTCTTAATTCAGGAAATACTGCCAGTCTGCTGAGCTCTGTCAGGCTGTAGGTAGGGGGTTGCAGTGCTCTAACTGAAGACGACAGTTGGCCCACAGGGTCTCTATTTGGGGATTTATGCTCTCAAATTCGATCGCTGTCATCGTGGTGGAGCAGACCTTATCCCAGAGGCCTCCTGCACCATGGGCCTGAGCCTCCCATTGCTGATACTGGTGTAAATCAGTGACAAAGGCACTGAGATCATCAGAGGTTGGGTCCCTGGCATGAAAACAACACAACTGAGAGAAGGACATAGTTTGTAATCTGTCAGTACACCCAGCCTGCCTTTATACCATGCCCTGACCTCGCCTGGGTGAAGATGATTTGCTGGGATGTTGTTGGTTTTCCTCCCTGTGCCTGTTCAGCTGCTGAAGCGTTATTTAGCACCACTGAGCCCTGATGCTGATCCCACAGCAGGGCCAATGCACAGCAGCTCGCGGAAGTCCATGGGATGATGCCGTCACAAGGCTGGCAAGAGTTCAACATCGTGCTTTACAGCTTGCCTGTTTCTAGACTAATTTCTACTGGCATCGGAAATCTGTGAATGTTGGAAATCTGCACTTGCCTTCGTTCCAGGAAGGCTCTAAACTTTCATGAGAAAAAATTAATGAATTTATTTTCTTAGTAAACATCTTACAAATGGTCTGGGCAACAGAGCATCACTGTCAGTGAGCTTGGCAAACACAGAAAAAGATGTTCTTAACTCAACATTAGCACAAATGGGGGTAAAATCCTAAAAAAGACAAGGCTTTCTGTGGTCTTCCCATGGTCTTCCCATGCACTAGCAGTGTGACATATATCTCTTCCCCCACAACTCTCTTTTCCTTCCACCTGCGATAAGCAAGGCGCTGCCTTGTTTTCACCAGGTATGGTGGAAGGGCGCGACATACCTTTCCCTGGGTGCAGATGAACCCACAGACAGTGGTGACTGTCCGGTTTCTTCCCACTTGAGCTTTTGCTTCAGGGAGGATGCTGGAAACAGGAGCTGAGCTGGCTGTGCAGGCATTGGGGGTGGGATCCCTCCTGAGGTGCACAGAAAAGCCCCAGGGCAGCCTGAAGGGAGTGAGGCTTTACCCTGAGGATCTTGGGGATGAAATTCAGTTTTGGCCCCCCAGGGTTGGCTGCAGAGGGCTGGCCAGACAGCCAGCATCGACTGCTTCAGTGAAGAGCCAGGAAAGCTCAGAGAGGGCAGCAGTGGGATAATGTGCCCGTTGGGGACATTTTGTCCTCTGCAGCACGATGTTTGTGTCTCTCAGAAATGCCGGCCTCCTCTCCTACAGAAGGAATCAGAGCTGCTCTAGGGACTTGGCTGATAGCAGACTTTGCCCTGTTTTTTAAAGTCCTTCACATTTCATTGTTTACATTCCTCAGAAATGTGTCCATTAAGGTGGTTGAACATGGACCCTTTAGAAAGCTGAAGACATTAATTTAATGACTTGCGGTTCTATAGGGGAAACCCTTCACCATTCATCTGAAGGTCCTGTTTCCCCCACAGCTCTCCTTCCAGCCTTTCCTCCTGCCGGCCCAGGCCATGAAATCCTATTTTGCATCCTGCAAACACAATTTCGATACTTCCCCTCGGCCACACTCTCCTTCATGTCCCTGCCCTGACTCAGGTAGAGAGCTGCCATTCTGCCTGGCTTGGGGCAGCCCCTGAGCCCCGGCAGCATTTCCACCCACAAGGATGCTGTGTGTGTGCCTGGCTGGATCCTTCACCTTGCTGACCAAGACCTTTGCTGCCATGCCACTGAACTGTCCTCAGGGTCTGAGGCAGCAGGCAGGCTCCCCCAGCCAGCCTTAGCACTCTACTTAGCGGTTTTGCTGGTGAACAGTGAAGAGTAATCTTGCTTATGTTTCTGAATATATATTTTAACATGATCCAGCTGTTAAGAGGGAGTAGCAGATTGCTGAGCGAAGGAAAATTCTGGTCTCTGGCTCCACACAGTCTGAGAGCTGGGAGATTTTCTTTGGCCAGACTTTTATTTCTGCTCAGTTACACCTATTGACTGCTGCAAAACTACAGGTAGCAAAGAAAATGAGAATTCGGGATCCAAACTAGTAATTTTTGCTTTGCACTGACATTCAGCACACGAAACCTGATGAGAGATTTCTGGGTGTACAGTTGGTGAGTTCCCCTGTGAAGCCAACAGTGAAACAGGCTTGGGAGAGATGCAGAAATGCCTTCAACAAGTGCCAGCTCTCAGTCTGTGTAGTTTGTTGCATGTTTGCTCCCTAGGATGCTTGTGCAGTTTTGTGATGTGGTTATGCTGGTTCCACAGCAGCATCTGTGGAAAGTGTTTCACGTATTTGATGGTCTGTCCCATTTTGTAATTGCTCTGGATGTATTTCAGTGAAATACAAAGCGTGTAAGTGGACACCTTAGCATGTCATTGCTTTGGATAAGGATGCTGCTTTCATAGCAAGTGTCCTGATGGTCCCTCCCTCACCACGCATTGGGGAGTTTTGACTGAAGCCCTGCTGGGAGATGAGCTGGGGGGTGCACCTACCCCTCAAAGGCTGCCCAAGGGCTGTCGGTTCCCAGGCCCAGAGAGGAGCTCGACTGAAGCACCCATTCCTGTCCCAGGTGGGTAGAGGACAAGCAGTGGGTTACTAGCACCAACTGTTTTGGTCTGTGATCACGCTCTGGCTGTGCTGTTCACTGATGCAGCCAGTTTTGAGCAAGTGTCCTTGCCTCAGGCAAGGCAGAGAGGGCTCTGCTCTGCTGCCAGGTGTCTGAGCTGGTCTCTGGGTTATGTGTCTGCCTCAGGGGCTTTATTTTTCCTTTGCATCAGCCTCTGAGATAGGACATGGGTGTCAGCCAAGCAGGCAGGTGCTTAGGGCAGCAAGGTGCTTCGGGTAGCAAAATTGCCTGTCCTGCTGCTTAGTTCTGCCAGGGGGAGGGGAGGGGAGGGGAGGGGAGGAGAAGAGAGGGTGCCCCCACGCACAGGTGGAACAGCTGATGCCTTGGGCTCTCCCCGCCTGCTGTTGGCCACTCACACACCCTTGGGGAGGGCAAAAATTTTGCAAATGTGTGGGAGCCTCTAGATAGCCCACAGTGGTCTGAAGATGGTTTCCAACCCATGCAGCAAACTTGATGTCCCTGGTGCTTCCCCTCTGAGCGGTGCCCCAGCCCCTGGCGCCTGCCCCTTCCCTTTCCCCTTCTCCTCTCTCTCCCTTTTCCTTCTGCCCTGTCACCCCCGGGGGAGGCCTCCTGCTCTGGAAGGGCCAAGGCCTTGGCCTCACCATGCTGGCTGGTGGCAGCCGGGGCTGCAGGGGCAGAGCTCTGGCCCTTGCAGGAGGGACGAGCTGTGCCCACTTCATGTCTCCTTGCACCGGCGTAAAGCCAGGGTGGAGAGGCTGCAGGGCAAGGATGTCCTCCACAGGATATTTCAGGAAAGGTTTATCCCCCATCCCTCTACCCCCATTTATTAAAGGGTTTCAGATTTATGCTGTTGGGATAACAATTTGCCCTTGGGGACCTGTGCCTGCACCTCACTCTCTACAGCTTTGGTGGGAGGAAAGTTTAACTGCCTGCTCTTGGAGTCACCTATCACATTAGGGAAGGGGCAGCACAAGGCCAGGAACCTGGAGCCAGTGGTTTTTAGCCCTTTGGGCAGGGAAGGGTTTGTGAGGCTGCACTCCTTTCAAAATGGGAAAAGGAAGAAAAAAGACCAGGCCCAGCAAGGCTTAGCACAGCAAAAGACCCAAATCTCCGGTGAATAAAGGAGCTGGGAGAAACGGTAAGTCTGGAATTGCAGCGCTGGGATGGTTGTTTGCTGTTCCCTCAGGGAATGATGATCTTGAGCCAGATCCCAAAGGTAGTTTCTGCCTGTTAGGAACTAGCCCACAGCAAGAAAGCCAAGTCCTAGTGTCTCCCCACAGATGCATTCCCAGGAGGTTTCTGCCTTAAATAAACACGGTGCCAGAAGCGAACTGCAGAGAGATGCACTGCAGCCAGCAGCTCGCCTCGCTTGGGTGCTGTGGCACGTCTCCTCTCTGTAGGAAGACAAGAGGTTGAGAGGCTGAAGTGCGGGCCTGTTTCAGCCCTGACTTCTTTGGGTTGGGGAGGGCAACAATTTGGGAAGTCAAAGGTCACTGAAAGAGAAAGCAGGAGCCCAGACTCTCATGTGTGTCCAGAGGCAGGGAGGTGTCTTCACCACCGGCCACCAGCCGGTCAGGAAGATGCAAGAAGGAAGGCGACTAGGGGAAGCAGTCTGCAGACCTCAAGTGAGCTCTTGGTGGACTTTATTATATCTGTGAAACAAAACCAACAATGAAGCTAGGGGCAGGCCTTCTACTTTGCCTGCTGTTTTTCCTTTCAGAATTATTTCTGAAAATCTGGACAGGCCTTCCTCCTAACCTTACCTCTCCAGTCCCAGCGGCTGATGCCTGGCCTCAGGCTTTGGAAAGAAGAGCCTTTCTTGCTGTACCATTACACTGCTACCTTTGCAGTTCTGGTAAAGAGAAGGTTCAGGCTTAAATCATGATGGTAATGCACAACAGCAGCGGCTCCAAGTATAACCAAGACAACTGATCTTTTTTAAAACTTTGCCCAATAAAAACAACATTAAGGAACTCTTAGAAAGCAACCAACATCTATGAACCCTTTCCATGTATTCAGATAAGAAAGTCCTTATTTGGGATGCAAAATCGACACTAGAAAGCAAGTAAATGCCAGCTTCACAATTATCTCAGCAATCTTTATCTGGCTCCCCTGTGCGTAATGCTGATTTCATGAAAAATTCACACATTATTTCCTTCATATGATCCTGACTCATTCAGTGCCCAGGAAGTTGCATCCTTAGTTCTGACATTTTGAAGACTTTGAATGATTGATTAAAGCATTTAAATAACTTACTTCAAACATAAGGGTGGTGGTTGTTGTTAGATGTAATTATTGTTGTTTAAACGTAATTATTTTTACATTATGACTAATTATAAATGGATATTATTAATGTAAGAATGAAATTTGTTTATCAGGGTTTGAATTCTGCAGTCATCTGGAATAAACACACCAGGTAATGAGTTTGGCAATAAAATGCCAGCCTTAGGCATCAACCAGATTTAGCACCACCCTTTTTCTTTGTATCACACTTCCTTCCTCCCTCCCACAAGCTCAGCCCACTCAAAACCTGTATAATTTCTTCCTATAAAAGGATGTGCCTGTTTTTGCTCAGTTTTCTAAAGCATATGCCTTTATTTCCTAAATATGTTCCTCAGTGGGAGCTCTCCTAATGGATTTACAGGCCCGTTTTATCACTCTTACTGGGATGGGTGGGAATGGAAGAGCTGAAAAAGTTGGGGTTTGATTTAAAGGGAGGAGGACCTGTGAACAGGAAAGCAGAGAGAAGTAGGATTAGTGAGTGGGAGCCTCTGGGCAAACCGATGGTGTGGCAGAGCAGTGTAGTCCCTGGGACAAACATGGAAGGACGAGTACTGTTCTTCCCCCATTTTCCCCTTTTAAAGGTTTTGTTCAGAAAGGAAAAGACTGGGAGAGAAGGAATATTGGTTTTCTGCACTTATTTAAGCTCCTTGAATCTCTAATGAACTCTAGCTTCCCAATACTCAGCTTTCAAAAAAAACCTGATTAGCCAACAAAGAGAGGATTGTTTGTAGGTGAAAAAAAGCGGAGGGAATGAGCAGCAAAGAATTTTTCTGCAAAAACTCACCATGTAATTTGGGCGTCTCTGCTTCAAATTACATGCACATTTTCAAAATTAACATTTCCAAATCTGACTTGCACAGGAGCTTCTTCAGCAGAGCAGTCATGAGATCTGTCTCTTGCATAAAGGATGGTTTCTTGTGCTTAGAGACCAAAACAACACTTTTTTTTTTTTTTTTTTCAGCCATATCACACTGTTGGCTCATTTCTGTGATATTCACAAACACCATCAGGTTTCCTTCAAAACTGCTCCAGTCAAAATGACTTTTTCCCTTGAGAAATAAATACCAATGACCTACTTCCCTTGCATGTGTTATCTTTCATTTGTCCAGAGCCCCGGCACGTTTGATTGCCTTTGCATTACATCTGTATTCTGTCCTGGGTTTGCAACATCATTACATTTTAATGTCATATGATAAATTTCATTTGCGAGAGGTTTCCTCTGCTTGGGCTGTTAACTAAACCGCATCTTGCAGCTGGGAATTGGGCACCACAATCCTTACAGCAGCAGGCATTTCAAAGAAGCAGTTGAAACTTGGCCACCCCTTGGTCTGCTCATGAACTCCACAAAGACAGGACATAGACCCACCGGTGCTTACTCCGCTCCCTGACACCCAAACGCTTCCAAATTTTGGCTGCAAGACTGCAAAAGCCCACCAGAGGTTTAGCTTACGCACCGATTAACGTGTTTGTAACCTTCGCATATGGATTCCTCAAAAATCTTTATCTAATAGGTAAGGGAAGGTGTTTTTGAGCTTCTCAATGATCTGGGAACCAACCACTCAATTCAGGACCAATTCAATTTTGTAAAAGTATAAATTTACACCTAGACACCTCCTCTTTTACATCTCTTGTGGATTCCTAAGCCGTACTGTCACAAATTCTCCGTCAGGTTGGCGTGCCTGGGGAACGCTGACTGATTGCTGCTGCAACTCAGCACCTTTCGAGGCCAGAACCTCCATCTCAGAACTTTCAGCTCAGGCCTGCCTTATGGTGCTGTTTCCCCATCACCTTTTATTTATATTTTTAATCAGTTTCCATGACATGTGATCGGCCTATACCCAAGGCAATGTGCAATTATTTTTCAGGATGGTGTAGATGCCTCTCTTCGTGGTCACAGTCACTGCACAGCTGGGTTACAATCGCTGGAGAGTCCACCCAGCCTCGCCCCTCTGTGTGTGCCCACGCTGCCCGTTATAGCTCAGAGGGGCTTGTTTATGTGATTTTTTTTCCTTCAGCACTTGTTCCATTATTTCACTCTGGACCAAACACTTTCTGGATGGCAATCTCCAGAATCACCTTTGGTCTTAAGCCACGCAGGGGTGTTGTGTTTAAATAATGAATTCGCCTCCACGCTGAAGACTCGATGGCCTTTGCTGACCCCTTTCTGTTCATAAATGACCACGGGTGGCTTGTGGCCAACTCGGTAACCGGTACGATGGTCGTTCCGCGGATGCTCACTCAGCAAACACGCCCGCCCCGGGGGGGGGGGGGGGTCCC
>NW_020799101.1:40836438-40841770 GCF_003259725.1 Athene cunicularia | reverse complement strand
TTTAAATATTGAAATAATAACATTGTATGTAGATAAAAAAGTGCAGTTATTTGTAGTGAACACTGGCTTTTCTCCCTGCCCTCTCACCAGTGGTTCATACTTTATATAAATGGATTGTGAAGTATTCAGTGTTTTGGAAGATTTTTTGTATTTCCCCAAGGAGCAGGTACCTCTCAGGAGACGGAGACTACTGTGCGCTGTACGTATCAGGATTAATGCTGCTAAACAAAGCAGTAACTTTCTGGGGGACTGAAAGTTTGGACTCTTGTGTCAAAGTGTTAGTACAGGGGAGATGAAGTGGTATTTCCCTCCTGCCCCTGCAAGTGTTTGCTCTGTTCCTCCAACAGAAGCCGCTGCTTTTGCAGGGGTGCAGCTGACAGTTGATGAAGCACTTCCTGAACTACCGTCTGTTCATCCTGCAATAGTCAGGGCTCTGAGCGTTAAGTGAATTTGGTTTTAGTATAAACTAATTAAGTGAATTCGGTTTTAGTATAAAGGAATGCTCTGGGCTGAAATCTCTGCACAGCACAAGCTGTGTCATACTTGCCGTGGGGATAGCTCATTCTGTGTGCAGCTGGAGCACGTGTTCTAGCATGTTTGCATCATCAAGAAAACCTAAATCTGAAAAAGCAGATTTCTTGCTCCTCTTCTTTTTTTTTTTTCTTTTTTCCCTGCAACAATCCATTTCTTGCAATACATTTTTTTTAATCTCACACTTTTTAGCTAGATTCTGACACTAGTTAACACCCTTAATCTTCTTGCCACTGGATTATGATTCCTTGCTGTAGCTAAAAGAAGGACTTAAGATACTTCTCTATCATAAATAAAATGATGTAAACTTTTTTTAAAGTAGATTTGGGCTGAGATTCTGTTGCCTGAGGACAGGGGTCTGGAGCTGTTGTAGGTACTGCAAGTTATTTGAGACATCTGTGTAGAGCAAACATTCAGCTCTGGGAGGCTGATACTCTTCTGGAGAAGCACTTGGAGGCCAGTGGGGCCAGTTATGGTATAGAAAATGGGACTAGATTACCTTTCTATGGGCAGTTTAATCCAGCCCAGAGTTTCAGAATTAACAGATTTTCTTGCAGGGTGCTACTGTGTTAATCATTGTCCAAAGTGGCAAAACATTGGCTAAAGAAAGTATGGTTTTGTATTTTAACCCTTCTAATGTGCACATTGCACAGCACTTCTGACTATAACATCACTAGATTTTCAGGTCTTTGAAATTTAATTTTTTAATTCTTTTAATGGCCAGAATTTGGGACTTTTACGATTGTCAGGACTGCCTGCTCATAGTAATAAACCTGTAGACTAGGCTCTGCTGACTGACTGCTGCTGTGGGTGTATTACACTGGCACAGTTGGTTTTGATAGCTGTTGTTTTCAGCTAGTGAGTCTAGTTTCATCTGGTGAATTTGAGAGCCGAAAGCCTCCTTTATGCTCCAGTAATGCTCTAGTAGTAGTGCCTGTCAAAGTATACTGTATGACAGAAATATCCTGTCGTGTATCTACTTGTGTAGTGGAGGCCTTTGTATTCAAACTGAAAGGGGATTGCTAGCAAAAAAATGTAATCGACATCTCTTTTATGTTTCCCACACGTTAGCAACTGTTATGTTCTGCTTAACTGTGTCTGCAGCATGTTGCTTTCCCATATACAGATCTCAACTCTAGCAAGGCCCTGGCCTTGTGACTCTCCAGCTTGTGATCTGTTACTGAATCTTTTTTTTTGAGACAGGTTAGAAATCAGAGTAGCTGAAGAACGTGTTTTTTTTGCTACAGCTCCAACTAACAATCTCTGGGCTACTGGGTGGTGAAAATTGCAGCCTCTGTTAGTGTGTAGGCTTGAACTGGCGCTTCATGCTTGTAGGCATTGCTGAAAGAAGGAATGTGATCTGCTGGATACTGAAATACAGTTTGTAAAGACTGTTGTTCATACTTTCAAGATGCTGCAGAGCATGGAATATATTTGAAAGAAGCATTCTGAGGAAGAGGGTACTTCTTGGTAGTGAACTTCAGCATTTCAGAAATGACCATCACATTACTGGTTAATATAAGGTAACTGGACATGGAGGGCTGGTGCAAACCAGTTCATTTCTATGCTGCCAATTGGTGCAAACATGACCTTAAAACTGGTGTTTGTACTGATCTAAATGGGATGTAGTTCTTCATTGCAGTACTCCTGTTTCTTGTCAGTTATAAGCTGCTCAGAACCGGCTTGCTTAAGCTGGTGGGAATCTGTGGTACTGCTGTGACTTCTACTGGTGAATTTGTTCCCTTGATAAATTAGAGGTTCTGCTTTTGCTGCAGGCAAGGATTTCCACCTGCATTAGGTAAAATGATAGCAAAATCCATGGCAATGTCAACAGTCTCTGGTGTTGCTTCTCTTACCATCACCGGAACATGTGGCTTGTGGGCTGTGAACATGGCGCTGTCTGCTATTCAGTTCTGTGCAGCTGCTCTTAGTCATACAAAATGGCCCTCTTGCTGAAGAAAAAAAGACTTATTTCTGTATTGGCACAGTTCAGGAACATACTGCTTAATACAAAATAGAGTGTCAGTGTATCCTGTGACCCTAAAACTTAATGACCACTGTACCTAATATGTGATTGCTGTAGGTATAGAATGACTATTCCTGATCAAACTTGGACAATGTGGCTTCATTTTTTAATTGGTGTAATTATTTCTGATTGAATTTATTAAGGGAGAAATCCTGTGCTGGATCTGACTTGAGGCTTGAGGCTGTCACAGCTCCGTGCCTCCAGGCTGAAAATGTGTTCCTGGTAGGCAGGAGTGTGTAGAGCCCGCGTTTACAAGTCTGGCCACGCCAGTCAGGCAGATGCGTGGATACTCACAGGAACATGGACAGCAGCGACAGCCCTAGCCTGCTCCCCTTCCTGCCTGAGCAGGATGGAGATCTGCTCATGAGAGTGTTGTGTGTATGTATGTTTTTATAGACACATACATGTGTATATATAAGTACAAGGTAGATTCCCTCCAGCAGCTGGGCCTAGACACTCTGCCCAGCAACTGGTTCCTGGTTCCCAGTCTCCCCAGTTGCTGGCTTCTAGCCACATAAGCCCCCAAGGCCCAGCCCTGCTCTGCGTGCTGGTATGTGCTGTCTCTCTCTTGGCTGGCTGGCACTACCCCACCTGACCTTGCCCTTCAGAGGGACACAGATGTGCGCGCGCACACACACACACACACACACACGCACACGGCTGGTGGCACTGCCCTGCTCCCCCAGGAGCCATGTCGTTTGTTGAGCTGTGCATGCCCCCCCCCCTCCCAGGGTTTACAGCTAAACTAGAATGCTTTCTTGATTCCTTTCTTCCCCTTACTTCACATTTGCTATGTGAAACATGAAAGCATGTGGCTGTTAGCCTTGGCTTTTTGTTGTGCTTTGAAACTTCTGAGAGAACTGTCATGTGAAGCTGTTTTAGAAAAAGACTGGACGTGACCCTTAACAAAAAGAATACTATCGCTCTGATTTTTTTGGTATCTCCTTCCTTCTAATTCCTCAGAACCTTTTTTTTTCCTCTCCAAATCTGCTGTTGCCAGAATTTGGGGTGTTTCCCTTCCACCATGCCAACCTTACATATGTGGATGTTGTGGTTTAACCCCAGCTGCAGCTGAGCCCCACCCAGCCGCTTGCTCACTCACCCTGGGTGGGATAGGAAAGAGTATTGGAAGGTCAAAAGTGAGAACTCCTGAATTGAGATAAAGACAGTTTAACAGGTAAAGCAAAAGCTGTGCACACAGGCAAAGGAAACAGGAATTCATTCGTCACTTCCCATCGCAGGCAGGTGCTCAGCCATCCCCAGGAAAGCTGGGCTCCATCATGTGTAACGGTTACTGGGGAAGACAAATGCCATCATGCCGAATGTTGTCGTTCTCCCTCCCCTTCCTCCTCCTTCCCCCGGCTGTGTGTGCTGAGCATGATGTCATACGGTGTGGGACATGCCTGGGAGCTGTCCTGGCTGTGTCCCCTCCCAACCTCTTGTGTCCCTCCAGCCCATTCACGGGTGGGGTGAGGTGAGGAGCAGAAAAGGCCTTTGCTCTGTGTAAGCACATCCCTGGGATATCAACACTGTTTTCAGCACAAATCCAAAACATAGCCCCATGACAGGTACTACGAAGAAAACTCTATCCCAGCCAAACCCAGCACAATGGGGCTAAAGCTTCCCTTCTGCCTCTGTCCATACCTCCTTTATAAACTGCAAAATCACAATCTTACATTCTTTGATATTTGCAGAATTTTGTATTTCAGTAGTTTCTCTGTACAGTGAATGTGTTCGCTCCTCAGGATTTTTTCAGCCTGAGTTCATTCTCCCGGTTAAAAGTTATCTCCTGCATTCCTACTTATGTTACTGTTTTGATGGATGTTTTTCAAGTGTCTTAAAAGTGTATTTTCTTTAGTTACATGGTTCTAAGGTGATCTCCCACAGCATCAATTTCTGTTGCCAAGAAACCTTCAGAGGGGTGCTGGCCTGCATAATGTTGCTCTTGTTTTGCCCGTTTTCTGCATCCTAACAGTGAAGGCGTGACTGTGTCAAGCTGAGGAGCAGCCTTAGTGAAGTCACCACCTGCCATAGGCAGCAGTCAGTACAAAATTCTGGTGTTTGGTGGCTGTAGGCCTTAGTCTCAGCCTACCAACTCGGATGCCATGGCTTTCTGGCACCACTGTGCAAGTATCTGCCCTTTACTAGGGGATGCAGTGTTGTAAGATAAATATCCTTAACTGAAGAAAGGGGGACAGGGGGCTTCATGGAGGTGTTCTCCTGCAGCCATGCTGTGTATTGGTGTGAATTCCCTTCAGATTCAGAATTCTGGTTTAGTGGGCTTATTCTCAGAAGTGCCTGGTTTACAAAGTGTGATTTTTCCTGACATGTGAAGGACTGCCAGTCTGGGCGTGGTATGCTTGGTGAGGTGCCGAGGGCGGGAAGACTCAGTTGTGGTTATGTCAAGACTGTGCTAAGCCAGGTTTTGTTTGTTGACTGTTTTGCCTAAATCGGGGGGGACAGCAGGCCTGGGGTTAACCTGGGGCACGGTTTGACCGGTACGTGTTGGCTGCCTGAGCCACAGGGCGCTTGGCGGTGTAGACCCCAGTTCTGGCTGGAGCTTTGGCAGATGGGTGAGGACTGGCGCCGGAGGAGGGAGACTAAGGCTGATGCCGGCCTTAGCGTTACCTCCGCGATTGAGGGTTCTGGCCGGGGAGGCGGGAGGTGCGGGTACCCATGTCCGTGTCTCGAGTGCCGTGGAGGCGGGTGACCCTCCCCCTTGCCGAGGGGAAGGCTGGCGCTCTCCCGGGGCAGCGGCGAGGGAGGAGGCAGCTC